>NW_013674780.1:0-8416 GCF_000517525.1 Limulus polyphemus
ATTACTATTAAGAAACTGTTAAATATATGTATATATATATATATTACTGTCAACAAAGTGTTAACGCTGTGTCTCTACTACTGTTAACAATCTCTTAAAGCTATGTATATTACTGTTAATGATATGTTTCTACTACTGTTAACAAGCTTTTAAAGCTATGTATATATTACTATTAAGAATCTGTTAAATACATGTATATAATATATACATAGCTTTAAAAGCTTGTTAACAGTAGTAGAAACATATCATTAACAGTAATATATACATAGCTTTAAGAGTTTGTTAACAGTAGTAGAGACACAGCGTTAACACTTTGTTGACAGTAATAATATTAAGAATCTGTTAAAGATATGTATATATTACTGTTAACAAACTGTTAAAGCTATGTCTCTACTACTGTTAAGAAACTGCGAAAGCTATTTCTGTATCACTCTTGATAAGTTGTTCTATGAGGGTTTACCGTCGGCATTTGTATTAGATACTTACTTTGATATATACTATTGGATACTTACCCGGATCTAAACTACTGGATACTTACCCTGATCTGTACTATTGAATCTCACGTTGATCTATACAATTGGATACTTACTCGGATATTCACTACTGGATACTTACCCGGATCTGTACTATTGAATCCCACGTTGATCTACACTACTGGATACTTATCCTGATCTACACTACTGGATACTTATCCTGATCTATACTATTGGATACTTACCCTGATCTACACTACTGGATACTTATCCTGATATATACTATTGGATACTTACCCTGATCTACACTACTGGATACTTATCCTGATCTATACTATTGGATACTTACCCTGATCTACACTACTGGATACTTATCCTGATATATACTATTGGATACTTACCCGGATCTATACTACTGGATACTTACCCTGATCTGTACTATTGAATCTCACGTTGATCTATACTATTGGATACTTACCTGGATCTAAACTACTGGATACTTACCCTGATCTGTACTATTGAATCTCACATTGATCTATACTATTGGATACTTACCCGGATCTACACTACTGGATACTTACCCGGATCTACACTACTGGATACTTACCCTGATCTACAATACTGAATACTTACCCTGATCTGTACTATTGAATCTCATGTTGATCTATACTATTGGATACTTACTCTGATCTACACTACTGATTACTTATCCTGATCTATACTATTGGATACTTATCCTGATCTACACTACTGGATACTTATCCTGATCTATACTATTGGATACTTACCCTGATCTACACTACTGGATACTTACCCTGATCTGTACTATTGAATCTCACGTTAATCTACACTACTGGATACTTACCCTTTTCTACAATACTGGATAGTTATCCTGATCTACACTACTGGATACTTACCCTGATCTACAATACTGGATAGTTATCCTGATCTACACTACTGGATACTTAGCCTGATCTGTACTATTGATTCTTACGTTAATCTATACTATTGGATACTTACTCTGATCTACACTACTGGATACTTACCCTGATCTACAATACTGGATACTTACCCTGATTTACACTACTGGATACTTACCCTGATCTACACTACTGGATACTTACCCTGATCTACAATACTGGATACTTACCCTGATTTACACTACTGGATACTTACCCTGATTTACAATACTGGATACTTATCCGGATCTACACTACTGGATACTTGCCTGTGACATAAGACTCTTGAAGTGGGAGTATTTCAATGAGGCCTTGTGATTAATGTACTGGACTCCGATTCTGGGGGACAAATGTTGGAAGTCTTACCAAGTGAGGCTTCGCCTTCAACTAGAGGAGATATAGCATCTTATAGATTAACCTTCCCTCTTAAACTCATGGATTTAGGAGTAATCTGCCCCTCTTATAATTGACCTTCATGGATTTAGGAGTAATCTGCCCCTCCTATAATTGACCTTCATGGATTTAGGAGTAATCTGCCCCCTCCTATAACTGACCTTCATGGATTTAGGAGTAATCTTCCCCTCCTATAATTGACGTTTAGTTACAAAATCTAAGCATATAAGTTAAAGTTCATTCTATGTGAAAATTAATTGGACTTTTTTATCCAAAAGATAAATACAAGAACATCAAAGTTTGCATAAAAAATAACGTTCTTGATTTTTTTTCCAAGTCTTGTGCCAGTAGATCTTTTTCTATTTTCTACTCAGTTCCTCTTATTTTCAGATCAACAAATTTTATAACGAATTAAAAGCGCCACCTATTTAATTTAAGAAAGAAGACAGGAATTCAGATGAGAACTAGAAGAAAAGTTGTTATATCTTCAGTTTCTGGTTTTAACGATTGCATTATTTATGTTTCTCCAACCGACAAAATGAATAACGTTTACGGATATATAACACCCATTACGTGGTTTGAAATAATTTACAACATCTATCGACTAGCAGATCTATTGAGAGTACGAGAACACCTCGTGTCACGATACCTAAATAGTCTAAAGTAAACACAGAAATAAACAAAGATGTTTAATGGAATTACTTGTACGTGTGTCTTGTTTGTAAAATAAATCTTTTGAAACTTTAAAGCTTTTTTTTTTATTTGCTATCACTTAAAGCCATTCGGAGTAATCAGAACAGAGTGGTTATTTGTTCCAAGTTTATTCAAGAAGCGCTTGTTATGTGTTCAAAGAAACTCGAACTAACTCAATATGTGTGTGATTACTTTAAAGACATCTTCAGTCAGAGAACGATCACAGTTTGGCGTACTAGTAAACACACGTGAATAGTTCAAATAAAGATCGGATTTATTGTGAGAATGAGTAGTTTGTAGTTAGAATTGAATTAATGAGGTACCGCTTCCACTATTTAAACTTGTGGGACTATAACGCTAAAAACAATATTTATATTTTATTTTTTAACTCGGCGCTGCCATAGCCCAGATGTTTTTCATGTTAGAACCGTTTTTTGTGTGTGTGTGTGTTTTGGATATTTGAGCTGAGCCACACAAGAGCTAACTGCGCTAGTCGTCCCTAATTTTGAAATGATTAGAAATGATTTAACTTATCTACTAAAACAACACTAGCTGTTCATGGCGACAGGCTAGAAGTTACCTAGGCAACATGTCAACTTGAAGGACAAGTAGGGACAGGCTAGAAGTTACCTAGGCAACATGTCAACTTGAAGGACAAGTGGGGACAGGCTAGAAGTTACCTAGGCAACATGTCAACTTGAAGGACAAGTGGGGACAGGCTAGAAGTTACCCAGGCAACATGTCAACTTGAAGGACAAGTAGGACAGGCTAGAAGTTACCTAGGCAACATGTCAACTTGAAGGACAAGTGGGGACAGGCTAGAAGTTACCTAGGCAACATGTCAACTTGAAGGACAAGTTTGAAAAACGAAATCCTCTACTCCAACTTTAAGAAAAAGGTGTAATGTTTTTGTTGTTTGAAAAAGGTGTAATGTTTTTGTTGTTTGAGAAAGGTGTAATGTTTTTGTTGTTTGAGAAAGGTGTAATGTTTATGTTGTTTTTTTTATTAATTCTGCTCGCTTGGTGTGGCATGGCTTGATGGTTTGTTTGTTTCTAGTTAAGGACAATGCTACACTGCCCACCAATGGTATCGAAACCCTATTTCTAACGTTGTAAGTCCGCAAACATACCGCTGTGCCAGCGGGGGGCCTATATCAAAGATAATAAATGCTTTAAAATATATATACATATACATAGATAGATGTAAGTATTATAATCGTATTATTATTGTTTTCATACAGTGATCAAAGTATATCAAGCCAATTAGACTGCCTTCCGGTGGCTCATCAGTAACTTTCAGGGTCTATAACGCTTGAAATCGGGTTTCGATACCAGCGATGGGCAGCCTACAAAGAGCGCATTGTGTAGGTTTGTGCTTAACAACAAACCAGTTAGATTGCCTCCCGGTGGCTCAGTGGTAAGTCTCAGGGCCTCTAACACTTGAAATTGAGTTTCGATACCCGCGATGGGCAAATCACAGACAGCTCATCGCATGCTTTTGCGCTTAACAACAAATAAACCGTTTAGGCTGGCAACAGAAGATGTTGGGTAATGGAGTTCACCTTCCACCATTCATGATGAAAGCGGTATAAGGTTATATGTAAACATTAATTTCTAGGCCTGCCTGTCGAACTTTATTGTATATTTATTCGTAGACACAAATAATAAATTTTAATAATATTCGGCTAAGAAAAGTTTCGGTTACTTTTCGTACGGTAACAGAGGATTCTGCGCTTGTGAAATCTCCCAAAGAACGAATTCGTCTTTTTAAGCCTAATTAAATTATGTCCATAAATGTCATATTCCATAGAATTGTTAACAGAAGATACAAAACATGTATCGTCTGACGTACAAGTTTGTTGAAATTATGTAAGGAATTATTTTTTGCTTCAAAAAGCTTTTAGACATAAAATAATTTGATTATTCTCGTCATTTTATAATCTCTGTCAGATATCACGTAATAATTGTTATATTTTAATGAATAAAATTCGATATTATTAAATGTCTTCCGGCTCTTTTTTTTTCAGTTATGTTTTAAAAGCCCTAGACTGATACTATATACGGTTTTAATCAAATAATACCAAGCTTCTTTAACTGATGGAACCGTTCGACCTAATTAGTGTTAGCATCAAAGAACATTTCATATCAGAGATAATAAATAAAATAAATTATAAAATAAAATAGTTAAATGAAATACAGATACACTGATAATGCTGAACATTTTAAAATGTTGATTAAAAGCTTATAAGAAATTTTATTTTATATTTTTTGTTTATTTCTGTATTATTGTCATCACTAGATGGAGTCTGAGTTTTGACAAGAACTGAAAGTTCCTGAACTACGCGTGGTACTTGAGAAGTATCAAATAATACGTTTTTAAAGAACTATCGATCACTGTAATACAAAAGTTAAAACATTTCTCTAAAATATTATAACCGTCAGTAATGTTTTGAAAGAAAAAAAACAGCTTACAACTATTACAAATATATATCAGCATATTGTGTGGCTAAGCGGTAAGCGTGGGGATTTGTAACATTAAAAATCAGGTTTCGATACCGGTGATGGGCACAACATAAATAACCCATTGTGGAACTTTGTGCTTAACTACAAACAAACAAATTCTACTAGACCGTAAGTTTAACCTAATTTAAACGTATAATAATTGGTTCAAATATCTATAAACTGATTCTTTTTATCATTATCTCTGTAGAAGAAATAACAAGTCAATTTTTATTGTAACTTGTATATGTATGAAGCTAACCAAAACATACGTTCAACAGTTATACGCAGCTAGTTTTATCTTAACGAAAACATTCAGGAATGAAATTCCAGTGTTTATAAGCAAACAATAATAAAAACAGAAAAAAAGATACAACAAGAAACAACATGGTAAGAGAGCCTAATAACAACATGGTAAGAGAGCCTAATAACAACATGGTAAGAGAGCCTGATAACAACATGGTAAGAGAGCCTGATAACAACATGGTAAGAGAGCGTGATAACAACATATATGCAAGGTTTAAACATATTTACGTCTTTAAACTATTGTTAAATCAAATATTTTATTTTATGAAGTAGGGTTTGAATATATTTACGTCTTGAAACTATTGTTAAATCAAATATTTTATTTTATGAAGCAAGGTTTAAATATATTTACGTCTTGAAACTATTGTTAAATCAAATATTTTATTTTATGAAGCAAGGTTTAAATATATTTACGTCTTGAAACTATTGTTAAATCAAAGATTTTATTTTATGAAGTAGGGTTTAAATATATTTACGTCTTGAAACTATTGTTAAATCAAATATTTTATTTTATGAAGTAGGGTTTGAATATATTTACGTCTTGAAACTATTGTTAAGTCAAATATTTTATTTTATGAAGTAGTTTTTACTCATGGTATTTCATTCGTGTATCTTCGTTGACAGATAATGACATATTTGTTGTTCTTTACATATATCCATTTCTTTGTCATCAATACCATATCAAAATAATAACTTTCGGTTTTTTTTCCAAATTTTTACATGACCCTGCTTGCGTTTGTCATATAGTTATTTAATCCTTTTTTGATACTTATCACTTGAATGATTTTGTTTTCACGCCTTTCCAAATTGAACAACTCATCACTTTAGGCCTACTGAATTTATCTTTCTGGATAATACCGTTACGGATTTCTGGTTTCTTCATAGGTGACAAATTCATTTTATTTTCCATCAAATCTATCCCAGCCTACTTTTGGTTAGTCAACTGTTACACATTATTTATATTGTTGGCTGGTCAACTGTTACACATTATTTATATTGTTGGTTGGTCAACTGTTACACATTATTTATATTGTTGGTTGGTCAACTGTTACACATTATTTATATCGTTGGCTGGTCAACTGTTACACATTATTTATATTGTTGGTTGGTCAACTGTTACACATTATTTATATTGTTGGTTGGTCAACTGCTACACATTATTTATATTGTTGGTTGGTCAACTGTTACACATTATTTATGGTAAATGTTTATATTAATATCAACTTCTGTAGTGCTCACGAATTACGGGAGTTCATGGTACATGTTTATATTAATATCAACTTCTGTGGTGCTCAACTCCCGTAATTCGTGAGCACTACAGAAGTTGATATTAATATTAAGATGCACCATGAACTCCCGTAATTCGTTCAAAATGTCACTTGGTTGTGATTATATCTGTGACAAACTACTTGAGATCTGGTAAAGATGTTAAAATGTTCCTCCCGTAATTCGTGAGCACTACAGTAGTTGATATTAATATAAACATGTACCATGAACTCCCGTAATTCGTGAGCACCACTGAAGTTGATATTAATATTAACATGTACCATGAACTCCCGTAATTCGTGAGCACTACAGAAGTTGATATTAATATAAACATGTACCATGAACTCCCGTAATTCGTGAGCACCACAGAAGTTGATATTAATATTAACATGTACCATGAAACTACTTGAGAGATGGTAAAGATAATCACAGATATAATAACAACCAAGTGACATTTTAATATCTTTACCAGATCTCAAGTAGTTTGTCACAGATATAATAACAACCAAGTGACATTTTAATATCTTAACCATCCCTCAAGTAGTTTGTCACAGATATAATCACAACCAAGTGACATTTTAATATCTCTACCAGATCTCAAGTAGTTTGTCACAGATATAATAACAACCAAGTGACATGTTAGTTTTATCTTCAAGATAAAACCTGAAAAGAATATTAATCAAGTCAACAACAACAAGAGGCCGTCAGTTACGAGTCATTTATAACTACATGGAAAGTTGTCACATTTTAAACTCTATATTCACGTTCAGAGACTATTTATATGTACTTCGGAGCGCATAATTTATTGCATCCTATCCACGTAGTGTGGCAACTATGTATATCAAAGAAATGTCACGGACACGAGGTGATCAATCCACCAAATGCCTTCGGCATGTTAGAAAAGGCAGCAACAAAAAGTGAACCTCCACTCGACATTTTTAAATCTGAAGATTCGACTGACTATAGATACTAAGTAGATTTTCTTCAGCCTGCGGGAATGAAGGAAAGTCTTCTTATGTGACTATAATTTACAAAGGTAACATGTGCGTTTAGACATTATTATAAACTTATGATTATTTTTATCTGTCTACAGTAGATTATAATAATTTCTATTATTTTACTTTTGTAACGTATCGATATCCATTCTTTTACACAATCTTTTTCTATCGTTTTTCTTGAAACATACAAGTCCTAAATTTTCTTCAATTTGAATTCAAAGATTACTCTCTGTGATTTATTTATTTATTTTAGCGCAATAGGCTGTCTTTGTTATGTCCACTACGGGGAATCGAACCTTAGATTTGAGTGTTGTAAGCCCGTTAACTCACAGCTAACCAACTGGGAGACTTGTGTTTTCAATTCCGTATTTTTCACTGCTAAAACTTTAATATTTTTTTACATATCTACCTCTATAATTAGTTTAAGGTTTTATGTGCAGTCTTGATTTGTTTATCTTAAATGTTATTACCTTGTTTACATTATTTAATAAAATGTGTTTCAGGGGTAATGGTCCTCATTGTTGAACTACCAGTAAATATGTTTCAGGGGTAATGGTCCTCATTGTTGAACTACTAGTACATATGTTTCAGGGGTAATGGTCCTCATTGTTATACTACTAATAAATATGTTTCAGGGGGTAATGGTCCTCATTGTTGAACTACTAGTAAATATGTTTCAGGAGTAATGGTCCTCATTGTTGAACTACTAGTACATATGTTTCAGGGGTAATGGTCCTCATTGTTAAACTACTAATAAATATGTTTCAGGGGTAATGGTCCTCATTGTTAAACTACTAGTAAATAATGTTTCAGGGGTAATGGTCCTCATT
>NW_013674780.1:9416-15067 GCF_000517525.1 Limulus polyphemus
TGTTAAACTACTAGTAAATATGTTTCAGGGGTAATGGTCCTCATTGTTAAACTACTAGTACATATGTTTCAGGGGTAATGGTCCTCATTGTTAAATTACCAGTAAATATGTTTCAGGGGTAATGGTCCTCATTGTTGAACTACTAGTACATAGGTTTCAGGGGTAATGGTCCTCATTGTTAAACTACTAGTACATATGTTTCAGGGGTAATGGTCCTCATTGTTAAACTACCAGTAAATATGTTTCAGGGGTAATGGTCCTCATTGTTGAACTACTAGTACACATGTTTGCTACCATTTAGCTTAGTTTCAGTATAAAAATATTTTAACTGTAAAGATATCAAGAAGATATTTAAACCTGTTAGAGAAAGTGGAATGTATTAACTAAATCAGCCGACTAACACGTTTATTAAAAGCCATTCAAATGATGAAGAACTTAAGATTTATAAACGTATTTTGTACCGTTAACTTTTTCCAGACTACTCGAATAAACAGTTGGTTTGTTGGTCTTTTTTGAAAAGTATTTTTTTTTCAGTTTTATCTAAATTTCAGTAAAATAATTACCTGTGACCATGATTCAAACAGAGAATCAAATTAAAGCTGTTAGTAACGAGAAAAACGTCATATAGACTTGTTTAAATACAGATGAGAAAATCATTTAATTCATCAAACAGTATCAATCCTATCAGAGATTTTGTCTGTCTGTGGTCAAGCACAAAGTTACAAAATGGGTTATCATTGTTGTGCTCACCAAGGGTATCGAAACCCGGAGTTAAATGCTAGAAGCCTTCAGACTTAGTATCGGGCCTGGAGATTAAGACGTTAGACTCGTAATCTGAGGTTCGAATATGCTCGCCCTTTCAGCCGTGGGGGCTTTATAAGTGACGGTGAATTCCATAATTCGTTGGTAAAAGAATATCTCGAGAGTTGGAGGTGGGTGGTGATCACTAGTTGCCTTCCTTCTAGTCTTTCACTGCTAAATTAGGGACGATTAGCTCAGATAGCCCTCGTGTAGCTTTCCGTGTAATTCAATACAAAACAAATTTACCACTGTGGGGGTAGGCATCAGATAAGATACGGAGCTTATCTTTAATTTTTGTTTAAAATATACACAAATTATTTGTAATCATAATTGATACGCGGGTTTTCAACTCCAGAAACTGTGAACAACATCTGACATGTTAACGTGCACAACCTAGAAGAAAAAACAATATTCAATACTATCCATTACAATGTTGCCCGAAAAGTTCTACCTTGCTTGTCAAGTACTGAATGATAGCACAAGACTTAAAATACTACAACAAAGTTAAGATATTTTCGTGTGTGTGTGTTAATTAGCTCTGAAAATAAATCAAAACTCAGATTTTAGCGTCGTAAACCTGCAGATTTACTGCTGAGCCACGGAAGGGGGCATATTTTATATATTTAAAACAATGAAACATGCGAGTAATACGGTCATTCTTTCAGTACAAGCCTTATGAAATAATAGGATTTCCATTGGATAATACATATCTGAAATAATATTTTTAATTGTGAGCGATATTAATCACTCGTAAGCACGTGTTCTTTTTGGAAAAATTCGATACTTTACACGTTCAGTTTAACTTTATACTGAGAGGCAGAAACCCCATTATTGTAAGACCCTTCACCTAAGAAGAAAGGAGACGATCGAAACAATGAAACTGTTCAAGGTTTTTTTTGTACTGTTTTTCATAAATAAAGATAGAGGGCGTTTTAGTTTTTTAAAACTAAAACGCCCTCTGTCTTTATTTGTTCTCGTCACCGAACATGCTTGCTCTTTCAGCTGTAGGGGCGTTATAATGTGTCGGACAATCCCACCATTCTCTGGTAAAATAGTCCAAGATTTGGCAGTGGGTGATGTTGACTGGCTGCTCCCCCCTCTCTCTAGTCTATTACTTTAAAATTAGGGACTACTTCCACAAATTGCCCTCTTGGGCAAAATTCAACAAACAAACAAACTTATTATTTGAACTTAATAACTTGTCCTCTTTTTGAAATGATATACCAAGTAAAGAAATAAAGGTAGATTTTTAAATATTTGAAGTCAAACCCAAATTTATAAGTATCTTTTCAACCCAATTGATGGCGCTATATATCGATGGATAGACACTTTATACAGATATAACATAAAAAGTAAACAAACAAGCGTATAAAAAAATATGAATCTTAAAATGAAGTAGAAATTCTGCTAGAAAAAAGTAACGACACAAGAATTAAAACCATGATCATAAATTTAATCCCTACTTTGGCAGCTATATACACTTACCTGTAGGCCAAAGTAAGGATTACATTTTGTAAATTTATGATTGTGGTTTTAATTCTTGTAAAAGTTATAGCTATCAGGGATATGACTATACTGAAAACTTACAGATGTTGTGTTCATTCCATAGATCTTAAAACGATTTTCTAAACCTACTTTGGTTGGCAAACTTAGACTGCTTCATTGCTATACAGATCACAATGCCAATCAAGGGATTGAAAATCGTGCTAACTAGTATTACTTTTCTTGTTTGTGTACTTTTTTATTTCAGCATTAATGTCTCATAGTAATACGATTTATTGTAAGATTAATCTTAACTTTAATCCTGATATAAAACTGATAAAAAGTACACAACATCTACTTATCTAGTTCAAACAGAAACCAGTTTTCATATACTTTCATAGCGTAAATAGTCTTAACCAGTACTGTGTAAATAGTGTCTCAACCACTACTGTGTAAAGTGTCTCAAACACTACTGTGTAAACAGTGTCTCGACCATTACTGTATAAATAGTGTCTCAACCACTATTGTGTAAACAGTGTCTCGACCATTACTGTATAAATAATCTTAAACACTACTGTGTAAATAGTGTCTCAACCACTACTGTGTAAACAGTGTCTCGACCATTACTGTGTAAACAGTGTCTCGACCATTACTGTGTAAATAATCTTAAACACTACTGTGTAAACAGTGTCTCGACCATTACTGTGTAAATACTGTATAAATAATCTTAAACACTACTGTGTAAATAGTTTCAACCACTACTGTGTAAACAGTGTCTCGACCATTACTGTATAAATAGTGTCTCAACCACTATTGTGTAAACAGTGTCTCGACCATTACTGTATAAATAATCTTAACCACTACTGTGTAAATAGTGTCTCAACCACTATTGTGTAAACAGTGTCTCGACCATTACTGTATAAATAATCTTAACCACTACTGTGTAAATAGTGTCTCAACCATTACTGTATAAATAGTGTCTCAACCACTATTGTGTAAACAGTGTCTCGACCATTACTGTATAAATAATCTTAAACACTACTTTGTAAATAGTCTCAACCACTACTGTGTAAATAGTGTCTCAACTATCCTAATGAGCAATAATATTGAGTGAAAGGCCTCGTCGGCACTAGATTTAGCACATATAATGTGATTACTATACATTCTTAGTTTTGCTTGTCCAGAAATAAAACTTTCAATGTAATATATATAATATTTTCATGTGGCAAGTTTTAAGTTCCGTAAACATCAGTTAATATTTTTCTGGCATGTCAACATTAATCGTACTATTACTGTCATAACTACATACCGATTGTGGTTTCCCTACAATTGATTTAATTCTGGGTGATTTAATTTTTATTATTGTACGCTTTAGTATTTTGAATTTAGCATAGCATGCGCGTGTCCATAACATGAAAATATTTATTGTCCCTGACTTGTCACATGAAATATATTGCGAAAAATATTATTTACCTACAGTAAAAAAAAGAAAAAAATAACTGCCTAGTAAAATTATGATTTTTATAAAACTGTTTGTTACAATACCATAACTCTTAAGAACATTAATGCTTTTATTTTTAAAAATGAAAAAAAAAAATAACTTCGAGAAACGGTGATAAAAAATGATTTACTCGTGAACCTAGGAAATCATAAAAAATCGACGTGTACGAAATCTTGAGAATCCGATAAATCACTCTCACCGATCGATATCGTCTTATGAAAATTCTACAAGAGTTATTGACAAATACAATACAGAAACGACAGCCTTTAGCTCCTATTTTTTCGTCGTTCTTTCTGTGTTGATGAAACTACCGTAACACCAACTAGTAAGGCAGAAACAGGGTTTGAACCACTTTTACTTAAGAATCTATGCGATACAATTTGTTCATTTATCATTATATATACGTTTAGGTAGTGCTTTCTGGGGAGGCTTAACGCAGAAACCTCAAATTTACAGAATGAGTATTATAATATGACGTCAGCATGCTGCGTATCAATGAGCAATCTTTGGTTTATTTGGAATTAAGCACAAGGCTACACAATGGGATATCTGTGCTCTGCCCACCACGGGTATCGAATCTCGATTTTCAGAGTCGTTAGCCTGAAGACTTACTATTGAGCTACCGGGGAGGAGGCATGTGGAAAATTAGGCTAAAGCGCATAATATTTAAAAACATGCACTGAGGTAATTGTATATTTTAGAAATAAGTTTTCTTATAATACTTAATTGAGCTTATTTCATTACCTTCTTAATCGGACGTTCCTTTAAGAGATAATGTAATCATATGGAAATACAAAAGTAGAAACCTGAGAAAGATTTCCATGGTGCTACTTTACAAGAATGTGATTTTATCATGTCCTAATATCATCTTTTCATCCCACCCCTTTCTCTCTATGGTTTCGGAAAAGACATTGTTTGTAATTCCGTAAATTTACTGTTGTCCCTCTGGGAGACATTCAGAGAAGTCATCAAATTAACAAACATGCTTCTTCCACTCCTTTCTTTGTCGGAAACATTTTTTTTGGTATTCTTATTTTTAAGGCAAAATTTGAAATATTTTTGGAGAGGTTTGAGTTAATTCTTGATATTTTCGAAAACACGAAAAAAGTTTTTTTTTGTTTCTATCTCAGTAAAAACAATCTTTTGAATATAAAAAGCGCTTTGTGTGTCTAATAATATGAACACGAAGACGATAACAAGGAAATATCGAATCTCCAAGGTAACTGCAGTCATAGCCTGATTATTATAACTGGTATCAAATATATGATTTTATCATTCAACTCAACAAGAGGGGCACAATTCTTTTCTCAGTATTAAAATTATATAAAATAAAAACAATACTTGACAAGTTGATTTAATATTCGTCTTCAATACCTAGCAACACGAGGTTTATTGCAAGTTATTATTTTTGTTATTCGCCTCTTTTACAAACGAATAATTCTCAATATAGTTGTATTCGCAGACCGTTACCAGCATGGTTTTAAAAATATTTTATCTAATGCATCATAGAGGGCGTGTTATATGATAGTGCATTTGTTGAGGAATAATGTTTTATAATAGAATTCACATATTCGTATAAGTGCAATAAGTCAAAAATATTGTTGTTTTCTTTATTGTACGAAGAAATTTGTCGGAAAACTTTTGTAGCAGAAGCAGCAAAGTAATTAGGCCCCTGAAACACTGGAATGGTATGTAAATATAAAGTAACTAGCGACATCTGTGAAACAATAATGGAGGTAAAATAGAACAACCAGAATTATCTCCAAAAATATCTGTAAAAAACTGTGTGAAAAAAGGATTTAAACCCAAATTTAAGGTGTGAAAAATAAAGTTATAAATAAATAAATAACAAAAGATTTTAGAAGTT
>NW_013674780.1:15993-25039 GCF_000517525.1 Limulus polyphemus
GTTTCATCCATTGTCTTGGAATACTCTGTACGTTTCATCCATTGTCTTGGAATACTCTGTACGTTTCATCCATTGTCTTGGAATACTCTGTGCATTTCATACATTGTCTTGGAATACTCTGTGCGTTTCATCCATTGGCTTGGAATACTGTGCATTTCATACATTGTCTTAGAATACTCTGTGCGTTTCGTCCCAGACACAAACTTGTGTGCTCTTTATAGGCTGTATTTTTTAGGGTTATGGTTAATAACTGTTGACTCTGAGTATTAGATATTTATTTTACAGTGAAATAACTAAACATCAAAGGTTCCTATGGCATATTCATATTTAGAATAATGAACAGGAATTACGAACATGAGAACAGATTAGGTTCATTAAACAAGAAAACAAAACCATCTTGAAAATGTTTCTACTGAGCGTTTAGATGTCATAATAATTAAACATTACATTTGTCCTATAAGAATACGTATGAAATATCAAAGGACGTTCTTCATATATTTTTAAAATGTTTTCGAGTTACAGTTTAATAAGTTTTATATGCAGTATAATTATTTGAAAATAGATTTATTTTGTCATATTCATTTTGGTGCTTAACCCTTTTCTTCAGTACTGTTTAAATATATGTACACACAAAAAAAAAACACATTTATTACACATTTTATTTTATCTGCTGCTTACAGCATGTGCAAAGCACAATTTTCAATTCTGTACACATGCATGTATAATATATACATATGCACATAACATACGGGTTAACTCTTGTCTGAATGTACTTAAAATACAAGTATAATATCATGCTCTTACTTTACGTAGTGTAGAAAAAAAATTACTGTTTTATTGATTCAATATAATTATAGATATAAAACACTCTACATGTACTAAAACTTTCACCCTCACAACTAAAGAGCTTATGGATAGCAGGACGTGTAATCCAGGTTATGTTTCGTTGTAATGGTTATTAACCGATGTCTATGTGTGCTACCAATCCAAGTTAATACGCCAAAACCGTTTATATGTTTATCTTATTTAATAAACGTTGAAAAGAAATCATGCCACAATCTGAGCATGGAACATAACGTGAAAGAAAACATCCTGGAATAATGAGTGTGTTAAAATATTTAGTTTCACATGCTCTCTATTAAATCTGTTATGTTAAGTGTATATTCAGTTGTTTGATAATCTAAGTTAAAGGGTTAAAAGTATTCCAATAAACAAAATACTAACAGGGTTTTTCTCTACCTACTTACCTGTAATTCATGTGTATCTACCTACTTACCTGTAATTCATGTGTATCTACCTACTTACCTGTAATTCATTTTTCTCTACCTACTTACCTGTAATTCATTTTTCTCTACCTACTTACCTGTAATTCATGTGTATCTATAAACTTATAATGGTTCAACCATATCCTCACCTTAGTATAAACCAAATGTGTCATTCTCAACAAAGCGACAGACATACAGACTTTTAGGTAACTGTTCGCACTTGCTTGCTACATAAGTACACAATGTAAAATTTGTAGAAATAATTTCTGTTTCACAAGTTTCATTTAAAATATTTACAAAACTCCACCCTTACTTTAGGCAATAATAATAATAATAACAAGAATTTTATCTCCTAATTATAACATAAAATGGGTACCAAAAGCAGCAACGGTTTCACGTGATCTTTTTCACCCACTGATATATATACGTTTTAAACAAGTGATAAATAAGGCAAACCAACACTAGTGCCGTTTCTTTGTTTCTCTGGTTAAAAAACTTCAAAGTTGCTGGAGTACATGTTTTTCTTTTGAAGTAAAAACCTTGAACAAGTCAAAATCAGACATTCTATACGGCCTGAAAAACAGAGATGACCCTCAATTACTGTGGGTTCAGAGTTTCAATGTGTAATACAATTTAATTTAAAACTATTTTCTAATAAAATAATAATCTATGCTATACTTACTTCAATAATTTCCCCAAAAGGGGGCCGAAGGCCACCTGGAGTGGTCACCTATTTTAACCACTCACACTACCATACAGTAGTGTGTTGTCTGTCTGTCAGTAAAATGTGAGCATGCCATGAATCACGAGAAGAATTATGCACTCTGTAGGCTACAACACAGCATCACATATGAACTTCAAAAGCAAGAAATACAAATATTTGTTACTCTTAATTTTGGTTTAATTAGTTTTGAAACAGAACACTTTAGTGGACCCTGCCAAAGCACTATCTAGTGTATGTTGTAACCAAGGATCTGTATTACCAACAGCTATCTTTTATCTATTTCTCTGTTTCTTCAAACCAAGAGACAAAGACTGTCAATGAAACTTCAGATATGATAACACAAATGAAATATATTATCGTTTTAGATTAACTTGATAATGGTTAGACACAAAAGTGAGTTGAACAAAACTGTTACCTTTGTAAGTAGTTAAAATAAAACAGTAGTTAAACAATTACCTGAATACCAATGCATACACTCTTTGTAATATCAGCTATGTTGAATTTGTTCTCAGCTGATCAGATATACTAATCCCTTGTTGTTGCAGATGTGCTCGGAACATCTGATTTTCATTTTTCAAGTCTTCACACTGTTGTCTCAGTAACTCAATGTTCAATGAAAGCTGCTCGTTGTCCTTTAATATATCAGGTAATCGGACATTGGTACTTCTCAGGTCTTGGATATAGTCGCAAGCCTTCGCAAGTATCCCACCTTTACTCTGCTTTAAGTCAAGAGTAAACAAAGATAATTTTTTGTTTTGCTTAGAACTTAAAACGCCATAATAACTAAGTTATCATTACGTGAACCATAGAACTCCATTCAAAATCAAATAAATAACAAAGGTTTTCATTATTAATAACCACTTTACGAGTATATCTTGTCTGAGGATAAGTCAAAGATAGCTTTGGGGAAGATTGCTCAATTAGAAGGGAAAAAAGCACTTGGAGCAGAAATCAGGAATGAAAGAGATAGTCTTGGGGGTGGGTGGTGCAGGGTATTAAACAATCTAGGGTTGTAGAAGCAGGTCCAAATATCAGTCTGTAACACAAATGAACCTTTGGCTTCTTGCAAGACAGAAAGAAGGAAATGAACAAGAAATAACTATTCCATTAAGTATACCCACAAAGTGTGGTGAAAAGAAAATATCAGTCTGTAACACAAATGAACCTTTAGCTTCTTGCAAGATAGAAAGAAGGAAATGAACAAGAAATAACTATTCCATTAAGTATACCCATGAAGTGTGGTGAAAAGAAAATATCAGTCTGTAACACAAATGAACCTTTAGCTTCTTGCAAGACAGAAAGAAGGAAATGAACAAGAAATAACTATTCCATTAAGTATACCCATGAAGTGTGGGGAAAAGAAAATATCAGTCTGTAACACAAATGAACCTTTAGCTTCTTGCAAGACAGAAAGAAGGAAATGAACAAGAAATAACTATTCCATTAAGTATACCCACGAAGTGTGGGGAAAATAAAATATAAGACTGGAATTTGTTTATAAAAAGTTTAGTTGTTGGATGCAAGAAGCATTCTTTGTTTTTTTGGTGCATCTAGAAACAAATGATAAAGAAAGCTGTAAATCAGAAGAGCCGAATATAAAAAAAAACTCTTTCAGAGGTTTAGAGATAGAAATTTACTTTTGGGAGTTAGGTAGTGGAATTAATGATTATCAGGGATATGTTCAGACCGGCATGTGGGCTGGTTGGGCAGGTGGGATAGTTTCTAGGGTATGGATGATTTATGTGTTAAAGGAAGACTATGTAGACTGGGCAGCACAGGAGAAGCCCTTAAGAATTTCATTAAGAACAGCTTAAACTAAACTTTTCATAGTGATGAAGAAGTTGGAAATAAATAAAAAGGACATCGGAAGAAACAAGTTTAAATAAGATTATAATGATAACTTCTACTAGATTTAAAGATTTGTTTTGGAATTTCGCGCAAAGCTACACGAGGGCTATCTGTGCTAGCCGTTCCTAATTTAGCAGTGTAAGACTAGAGGAAAGGCAGCTAGTTATCACCACCCACCACCAATTCTTGGGCTACTCTTTTACCAACGAATAGTGGGATTCACCATTACATTACAATGCCTCCACGGCTGAAAGGGCGAACGTGTTTGGTGGGACGGGGATTTTAACCCGCAGATTGAGAGTCAAATCCCTAACCACCTGGGCAGATTTAAAGAAAATTCATGAATAACTTTAGATGCTATTATTCTAATGTTAGATGAATAAGGAACAAAACAGAAGAACAGCTTGAACTGTATTGGAAGAACATCAATAATAGGACTTAAACTATTCAATGGCAATAGATTTTTTAAAAGACATTGTGAGCTACAGACTGTTGATACTGAAGACATAAATAAGGAGGATGAATCCAATCACAAGTTTCATGTGTAGAAAGTTTTTTTTTAAGGACATATGTAATAGCCACACAATTAAGCAGGTGATGTCAATGAGGTCACGACTAATAAGAGGAATACCAATCAAATAATCATGGGACACCTTACTTTTAGACATAATGATTGTGTTTATATGGAGTCAAATAGTGATTCAGTGTGGTTTTTCTCAAGGAACCAAAACCTTTTTTTAGAAAGGATGCCAGTTTATACTTATTGTTAACCATTAATAAGGACCTGGTTGCAAGAGATGAAGAATGATGATGGCATAATTAGGTTTGATGTCTTGCTGCAAGTTTATGAGAAACAACTGGTAGATAATGTAAAATGTGAAAACAGACATGGAACTCTTCAAGAATGGTAAAGGCTATGAAACGGTTTAGATTTCAACATTTTCTTCTTTGTAAGAAAAGATGGCAATATTCCCGACACAGAACATTCTCCAGGGAATTCCAGAATTTAACAGAATTATGTAGATATTAATCCATTGATCGTAAATAAAGATATTAAAAAAAATAGCTAATGCTTCAGCAACAAGCAATGTTGTTGTTTTTTTCCAGGGCCTTAAAAAAGGTCAAAGATCAGATATTAAAATCTCCCTCTTTTCCTTTTTTTAATAGTTAGTAAAAAGTGGGCAGATGCCTGACAATTGGAGAGTTGTTAACATTGATGGACAGCCTGGAAATTACTGGCCAGTTTAACAGCCTCACTTAAATAAGGACAAAAATCGTAGTCTAAACCCAGAACTGATCAGTGAAATATGGTTTCATAAGTGTAAACCAACATCGATTCGTCGAACATAAATCTTGCCTTACTAAAGTGTTAATTATTTTTTATGATATTGTAGGTTATTTGGATGATGGAAAGGGTGTGCACTCGGTGTACTCTTGTGAAAAGGTGCGCGCTCGGTGTACTCGTGTGAAAGGGTGTGCGCTCGGTGTACTCTTGTGAAAGGGTGTGCTCTCGGCGTACTCGCGTGAAAGGGTGTGCGCTCGGTGTACTCGTGTGAAAGGGTGTGCGCTCGGTGTACTCGTGTGAAAGGGTGTGCGCTCGGTGTACTCGTGTGAAAGGGGGTGCACTCGGTGTACTCGTGTGGAAGGGTGTGCGCTCGGTGTACTCGTGTGGAAGGGTGTGCGCTCGGTGTACTCGTGTGTGCACTTGGTGTACTCGTATTTTCAAATAAATATTTCTGATAAAGTATCTTACAGAAGATGATTTAAGAATAATTAATATACTGGGAGTTATGGGGGTGATTAATTAATTGAACTGAAAGATGAGAGAAAGTAAAAGTTCTTGTAAATGGAACTGGACCTTTTTGCTCGCAGCTTGCCACAGAAGTCAGAGAATGTCTGTTTTTATTCATATTGATATCATTGTTAAAAGCATGATTCATGAAGTTTGCTGATAGCATTAAACTCTGTTATTTCTAACTTTACTGAGAATATTGAGGTGTTACACAATGACCTGGATCAATTAAGTTTCACAGATATCCGGCACATGGCCTTTAATTATATCCTGGATCAAATAAGTTTCACGGATATCCGGCACATGGCCTTTAATTATATCCTGGATCAAATAAGTTTCACGGATATCCGGCACATGGCCTTTAATTATATCCTGGATCAAACAAGTTTCACGGATATATGGCACATGGCCTTTAATTATATCCTGGATCAAACAAGTTTCACGGATATCCTGCACATGGCCTTTAATTATATCCTGGATCAATTAAGTTTCACGGATATCCGGCACATGGCCTTTAATTATATTATATGCAATGTAATGCCTGTTGGTTACAAAAATTTAAATCACATGTTTAACATAACTGAAAAAATTTATCTTGTCAGAGCAGTAAACAAATCGCTTAAGGCAGTTCTTTGTTGCAATCAGTAAAGCTAACTGAATTTTAAAAAGTTTACATAAACATTCTAATCACAAGCCAAAAGAGAACATTACCTCTTTACAAAAATTGTCAGTTAGACTTTAATCAGAATATTTTGACAGCTTTGATCTCCTTACTGGTAAGATTCTAGAAACAGTTATGAGGTAACTTTACCAAAGTATATTCAAGACAACCAATAGACTTCTTTGTGCTGGATTCTGAAGACAACAAGATGAGAGGACACTAGCATAAGGTTTCGCATACAGAGTTGAGGTTCCTGACTGTTTTTTTTCTAATAGGGTGATTAGCTTATGAAAAAATTTGTCATCAACAACAGAAGAAGCTGACAGGAATTGATAATTTCATGAAAAATTGAGTAGGTCTAGTTTCTATTTTCTTCTCATGCTGAAAGAATCTTAAAGGATCAAATGGTCTCTTTCTGTTTATATGCAGGAACGTTTTCTTAACTTGCTATTTATTTCCATACACTTCACGAGTGGTATATTCTGAAGCACGAGCTAAACAAGCAGGTTAGAAACTCCAAGTTTTAGGCTTAGCTATCCCAAACTTAGTGCTATAACACAAGCACAATTGAAAGTGCAGAGAGTCAGTCCTCAGCTGCATGTCATGGTTTGATTGCACATATGATTAAGCTTTGTTGCATTATGGGTACATATGTCACATGTATGACATTCCTATGGTTATCTCTACATTTTTCTGTAATGTTCATTTTGTAATATTCAATAATAAGTACGCTTCTAGAAGTCTGAAGTTTCAATAAAATGTTTATTAAGTGATCAGAAATTGTATATATTAGAAATGCTGATAATTATAAGATTGTAATGTTAGTACTTTAGTTATGAAAATCAGTGGCATGCTCGTATTTAAGTAGCTTCTAAGTCTGACCCAGAACAATACTGAAGGGACCCGTGTATCATGTTAATAGTCTTTAAAAAACACTGATGCTGGTACAAAGAACGTTACTTTGATCACTGATGGCAGAAAACCATGTCATCAATTTTTAATTGTAAAGTAATACATTTAAAATGGTTTCACAAGCTTCACTTAAAGAGGAAGTAATTATACGATACAGTACCCGTGTGTGTATTAAATTATATGGTAAAACCCACAGTTTGTAACTTTGATATGTGTGTGACTCCAAAAAAAAAGTAACATCAGTTTTTTCATCTTTACAAACCTCGTGGACATCAACTTTTTCAAAGCTTTTCCTGCTAAATTAATAAGGTTAGTTTTGGCATATAGTTTGATAACAGTAGTTTTATAAGGTTAGTTTTGGCATATAGTTTGATAACAGTAGTTTTATAAGGTTAGTTTTGGCATATAGTTTGATAACAGTAGTTTTATAAGGTTAGTTTTGGAATATAGTTTGATAACAGTAGTTTTATAAGGTTAGTTTTGGAATATAGTTTGGTAATAGTAGTTTTATGTTAGTTTTGGCATATAATTTGATAACAGTAGTTTTATAAGGTTAGTTTTGGCATATAGTTTGATAACAGTAGTTTTATAAGGTTAGTTTTGGCATATAGTTTGATAACTGTAGTTTTATAATCATAGTATTTGTACATTCCTGATAACTATCTAGAGTAACAATAAGAAATGCTGTCCTCATCTCACATCTCTTGTGTAACAAAACTGAACATCTGAGCTGTTAAACAGCAAATATATGTTCCTTCTGTTTTCTACTTTGTAAGAGAAGATGTTAGCAATAATAACAATAATAGCAATATATATATAAACAATATAAACGTTACCTTAATTTATTTTCATAATGATTGACAAGTATTAGAAGTCCTATGTACATACACACACCTGGCCTTGTTTAGTATGATTGACAATACATTGACATGTACGTATATACAACACACACCTGGCCTTGTTTAGTATGATTTACAATACATTGACATGTACGTATATAAAACACACACCTGGCCTTGTTTATTATGACTTACAATACATTGACATGTACGTATATACACACGTGGCCTTGTTTAGTATGATCCACAATACATTGACATGTACATATATACAACACACACCTGGCCTTATTTAGTATGATCCACAATACATTGACATGTACATATATACAACACACACCTGGCCTCGTTTAGTATGATCCACAATACACTGACATGTACATATATACACACACCTGGCCTTACAATACACTGACATGTACGTATATATACACACCTGGCCTTCTTTAGTATGATCCACAATACATTGACATGTACGTATATACACACCTGGCCTTGTTTAGTATGATCCACAATACACTGACATGTACGTATATACACACCTGGCCTTGTTTAGTATGATCCACAATACACTGACATGTACGTATATACACACCTGGCCTTGTTTAGTATGATCTACAATACACTGACATGTACGTATATACACACCTGGCCTTGTTTAGTATGATCTACAATACACTGACATGTACGTATATACACACGTGGCCTTGTTTAGTATGATCCACAATACATTGACATGTACATATATACAACACACACCTGGCCTTATTTAGTATGATCCACAATACATTGACATGTACATATATACACACACCTGGCCTTACAATACACTGGCATGTACATATATATACACACCTGGCCTTCTTTAGTATGATCCACAATACACTTGACATGTACATATATATACACACCTGGCCTTGTTTAGTATGATCCACAATACATTGACATGTACGTATATACACACCTGGCCTTGTTTAGTATGATCCACAATACATTGACATGTAC
>NW_013674781.1:0-3384 GCF_000517525.1 Limulus polyphemus
ATAACCTTATTAACCTTTAACGTTAACACTATAGATATAACCTTATTAACCGTTAACGTTAACACTATAGATATAACCTTATTAACCTTTAACGTTAACACTATAGATATAACCTTATTAACCGTTAACGTTAACACTATAGATATAACCTTATTAACCGTTAACGTTAACACTATAGATATAACCTTATTAACCTTTAATGTTAACACTATAGATATAACCTTATTAACCTTTAACGTTAACACTATAGATAGATTTTATTAAATGTCTATCCGTTGTAAATTTAAATATACATAAATATTAAGATTATTAATGTTTCCCTGTTACCTGGAATGAGAAACTTGCTTTTTGACTGAAAATAACGCCCTCTATATTGAAATCTAGTCATCTTTAAAAAAAAAGTATAATCTTTCTAAACCTGCTGACAGAAATATATTTGATTCCAAGTGTGTGTCATAAAAGTATAAAAAAATCTAAATGTCCAAATAAAATAACTTAAGTGTATAAGCCTTATTGCTGAGAAAAAAAAAATTCAATTCTGGTAAGCGTAAGTATCTGAATGGGCAGTTAATCGTTGTGCGCCACCTGGGAGGGTAAGTTTAATTCAGACTTCTTCCTCACTTCTATACAGTGTATGTTTCGTTGTGCGCCACCTGGGAGGGTAAGTTTAATTCAGACTTCTTCCTCACTCCCATACAGTGTATGTTTCGTTGTGCGCCACCTGAGAGGGTAAGTTTAATTCAGACTTCTTCCTCACTTCTATACAGTGTATGTTTCGTTGTGCGCCACCTGGGAGGGTAAGTTTAATTCAGACTTTTTCCTCACTTCTATACAGTGTATGTTTCGTTGTTGGCTATCTGGGAGGGTAAGTTTAATTCAGACTTCTTCCTCACTCCTATACAGTGTATGTTTCGTTGTGCGCCACCTGGGAGGGTAAGTTTAATTCAGACTTCTTCCTCACTTCTATACAGTGTATGTTTCGTTGTGCGCCACCTGGGAGGGTAAGTTTAATTCAGACTTCTTCCTCACTTCTATACAGTGTATGTTTCGTTGTGCGCCACCTGGGAGGGTAAGTTTAATTCAGACTTCTTCCTCACTTCTATACAGTGTATGTTAAACTGACAAATGCCATAGAGTCATTTCAAGAAATCAGGGCTCGAAACATAAACTTAGATACATAATTATAGTTTCCTCTTGAGGGCCATATTCATGACTTTCTTCTATCATTTAGTGCTATTTTACCCCTTTTTTTGTTTGATAGTATATAGTCACAAACAGTTCATACTAAGGTTTCGCTTCATTTGTTTGTCTATACAAACTAACAGATCCGAAGCGAAATGTCACTTATTTCACCAGACATGTATTTCACATAAAATACCCTTTTAAATACACGATCAAATTTAAGGTCTAATATATTCTCTTATAAATAAATTGAGATACTTAGAGCAATCATTATTCTAAGATTTAAGTTTGGCACTAATTGGTTATAAAGAAGCGATATTTTGAGCAAGAATGGTTCTAGACGTATGGTTCTTTAAATTAATCTAAGCCTTTCACTAACTCATTGGTTTGTAGACTTTTAAACAATGACACATCCAAACGAAAACCGTGCCTAATGAAACCGTTGTTCCTTTGTTCAGCACAGAGCTGCACAATACCGGACTCAAACCTCGAAATTTAGAGTTATAATCCCTCAAGCTTTGCGCGTATTTTCATTGTGACTTTTCTCGGATAAATAAAACCAGAATTTCGACATCAAACCGGAAGACGCACAGATTGAGTATCGTATCACTGACAGGTTCTCACACACATAGGTTGTGTATCGTATAGTTGACGGGTGATCACAAACCTAGGTTGAGTATCGTATCACTGACAGGTTTTCACACACCTAGGTTGAGTATCGTATCACTGATACATAGGTTGTGTATCGTATAGTTGACGGGTGTTCACACACATAGGTTGTGTATCGTATAGTTGACGGGTGATCACAAACCTAGGTTGAGTATCGTATCACTGACAGGTTTTCACACACCTAGGTTGAGTATCGTATCACTGACAGGTTTTCACACACATAGGTTGTGTATCGTATAGTTGACGGGTGGTCACAAACCTAGGTTGTGTATCGTATAGTTGACGGGTGATCACAAACCTAGGTTGAGTATCGTATCACTGACAGGTTTTCACACACCTAGGTTGAGTATCGTATTAATGGCAGGTTTTCACAAACCTAGGTTGTGTATCGTATAGTTGACGGGTGATCACAAACCTAGGTTGAGTATCGTATTAATGGCAGGTTTTCACAAACCTAGGTTGTGTATCGTATAGTTGACAGGTTTTCACACACCTAGGTTGTGTATCGTATAGTTGACAGGTTTTCACACACATAGGTTGTGTGTCGTATTACTGACAGGTTTTCACACACCTAGGTTGTGTATCGTATAGTTGACGGGTGTTCACAAACCTAGGTTGAGTATCGTAGCACTGACAGGTTCTCACACACACATAGGTTGGGTATCGTATAGTTGACGGGTTTTCACACACACATAGGTTGTGTATCGTATAGTTGACGGGTGATCACAAACCTAGGTTGTGTATCGTATAGTTGACGGGTTTTCGCACACCTAGGTTGTGTATCGTATAGTTGACGGGTTTTCACACACATAGATTGTGTATCGTATAGTTGACGGGTGATCACAAACCTAGGTTGAGTATCGTATTAATGGCAGGTTTTCACACACCTAGGTTGTGTGTCGTATAGTTGACGGGTGATCACAAACCTAGGCTGAGTATTGTATCACTGACAGGTTTTCACACACATAGGTTGAGTATCATATCACTGACACGTTTTCACACAAACATAGGTTGTGTATCGTATTACCGACAGGTTTTCACACACACATAGGTTGAGTATCGTATCACTGACAGGTTTTCACACACACATAGGTTGTGTATCGTATAGTTGACAGGTTTTCGCACACATAGGTTGTGTATCGTATAGTTGACGGGTTTTCACACACATAGGTTGTGTGTCGTATTACTGACAGGTTTTCACACACCTTGGTTGTGTATCGTATAGTTGACGGGTGTTCACAAACCTAGGTTGTGTATCGTATAGTTGACGGGTGTTCACAAACCTAGGTTGTGTATCGTATAGTTGACAGGTTTTGGATTACATTTTAAGATATATATATATATAATCATGTCACAATAGATTACCTTCGTGTTTGCTAAACTTTGAGAGATCAAGTCCAATCCTGATGACAGTTACAATAGATTAGTTTCGTGTTTGCTAAACTTTGAGAGATCAAGTCCAATCCTGATGACAGTTACAATAGATTAGCTTCGTTTAGCAAACACTTTGAGAGATCAAGTCCAATCCTGATG
>NW_013674781.1:4363-7246 GCF_000517525.1 Limulus polyphemus
CTAAACTTTGAGAGATCAAGTCCAATCCTGATGACAGTTACAAAGTGAGGAGAAAATCTGTCCTTCAAGAATCAAATATCTGAAAATCGTGATGAATTTAACATTGGTAATAAATCAATAATTTTCAATGAAAAGTAGTGATAATTTTAACTTTTATCATATACTCTGACAATTTATGAACAACTGTAAGATAGGATGTAATATTCTATAAACATTCTAGCCTAGTTGTAAAAGAACTAGAATAAGGTCACACAAATGACAACAGACTTCTTCTGTGTTGTGTCTATATTTTTATAGACGTAGATTTTGGGAAGTAAATATATCACTGTTTGAAGACTGAACGATATCAGAAAACTAATTTAAGAGATTATCTTGGTGGGATTACTACAGGTTAAATATGGTTATGATTATTAAGACTATCGCAGTTTAAAGATTTATTTGTTTGTTGTTAAGCGCAGTTACATATTTGTCTGCCGGTGCTGTGCCCGCAACGTGTATCGAAACCCGATTTTTAGCGTTCTAAGCTTTCAAACATAAGATTATCAACTAAAACGATTAAGATAAGATTACAACAGCTTAAAACATGATTAAAACTGAATTATAGGAATTTAAAAATATTAACACTATTGTCAGAGCTTAAAAGAATGCTTAAGATGACAGAATAACAATTTAAAATATAATTAAGAAACCTTTTTCGCGAGTTCGAATCCCCGTCCCACCAAACATGCTCGCCCTTTCAGACGTGGTGGCGTTATAATGCAACGGTAAATCCCACTATTCGTTAGTAAAAGAGTAGCCCAAGAGTTGGCGGTGGGTGGTGATAACTAGCTGCCTTCCCTCTAGTCTTACACTGCAAAATTAGGGACGGCTAGCGCAGATAGCCCTCGTGTAGCTTTGCGCGAAATTCAAAAACAAACCAAGCTTTTTCGCAATGTTTTGAGTGATGATCTTTTGGCAATAGATAAATACTACTTGGTTCATATTTAAACTCGAACCAGGTTGGTTTATCAAGAAGCTAGGTTCTAGTTTCTATTAAATAATTCAACAGTAGAAATGTTTTTAGATTTTTAACACATGAGAAACTTGAAGTTTATTGTCAAGCAAACAAAGACTTCGAACAATTTAAATAGTGTTACAAAACTTATAATCTAATCGCGTGACGAGCAGCATGTTGTCTCCGAAACAACTGGATTAGTGGCTCGCGTCCCGTTACCCCACTTTGGGGGCGCAGGTGCGTTATAAGAATGACGGTGAAATCCCACTGTTCGATAGAGTAGCCCAAAGGTTTGCAGTGTGCTCTGTTGACTGGATGTATTACCTCTATAGTCTACAGGGACGGGTAGCGCAGATAGCCCTTGTATATCTTTGAATATTGTTTGTTTGGGATTTTCGTGCAAGTTATGCCTCTCGGGCTGACAGAAATATGTGTCAAGGTTCTGCATGCATTTAGGGTAAGCCGTTTTTGTAAACAGAAGAAAGTGACCCACGTTCCATCTGACACGTAACTTGAAGTACTTTAGACAACTCCTACTGGTTAAATGACTTAGAGACCTCACTTTCTTCATACATCTTTCATTGGTTAAACCATATGTAGGCTCCACCTATATGTAGGCTATAAATATCGGGTTTAACAGATCATTACTGTAGAGTTTCGTTTTTACACGAGTAACTTTCACGAAAATATGAAAAAAACTAAACGAATCTGTATAATTGGTGGAGGGTCCAGCGGAATGACCTCCATCAAAGCCTGTTTAGAAGAGAAGCTACAACCGATTTGTTTTGAAAAAACTGACCAGCTTGGTGGACTTTGGCGATATCGAGATGACACTTCAGATGACTTAGCCTCGGTGATGAAGTCCACAATTATAAACAGCAGTAAAGAAATGAGTGCGTACAGCGACTACCCACCACCAAAAGAATTCCCGAACTACATGCATCATAGCTACATGATCAGGTATATTGAAATGTACGCTGAAAAGTTTGACCTCGTTCAACATGTCCGCTTTCGTCACGAAATTCTGAAAGTTGTTGAAAATCAAGATCCCGAGAAAAATGAATGCTGGAAAGTAACCATCCGGGACATCGCCAAAGGCCAAAGTTTTGACGACTTTTTTGATGGAATAATGGTGTGTAGTGGCCACCACGTGTACCCACAAATTCCCACCTTCCCAGGGATGGAGAGTTTTAAAGGTAAAGTCCTTCACACCCACGACTACAAAAAGCCTGATGGATTAGGAGACAAAAAAATTGTGATTGTGGGTATTGGAAACTCTGGAGGAGATGTGGCTGTGGAACTCAGCCAAATCGCTGATAAGGTAAGTTGATCTAACAATAAATGAGTTTAAATATAATTACTCAGGGCCAATAGCATCACCTGCATTTTTGAGTGTGAGATTAGCTGCATGAATCACTTGTATCACGAGGGCTCATAATTCATGGCCTGTTGCAACAATAACAACAACGAAACACGTTCTGCACTTGAGGCCCATGGGCGCTATAAGAGTGACGGCCAAACTCCAATATTTGTTCAATTAAAGAGTATTTCGAGTGCTCCACTATCTGATCAGTTAAAGAGTATTTCGAGTGCTCCACTATCTGATCAGTTAAACAGTATTTCGAGTGCTCCACTATTTGATCAGTTAAACAGTATTTCGAGTGCTCCACTATCTGATCAGTTAAACAGTATTTCGAGTGCTCCTCTATTTGATCAGTTAAACAGTATTTCGAGTACTCCACTATTTGATCAGTTAAAGTTATATTTGTCTTTACAGGTGTATTAGCCAACCCCCCTAACTTTAGTCACATTATATTTCTCTTTACAGGTGTATTAGCCAAACCCCTAACTTTAGTCACATTATATTTCTCTTTACAGGTGTATTAGCC
>NW_013674781.1:8145-10779 GCF_000517525.1 Limulus polyphemus
TTATATTTGTCTTTACAGGTGTATTAGCCAAACCTCCTAACTTTAGTCACATTATATTTGTCTTTACAGGTGTATTAGCCAAACCTCCTAACTTTAGTCACATTATGTTTGTCTTTACAGGTGTATTAGCCAAACCTCCTAACTTTAAGCACATTATATTTGTCTTTACAGGTATATTAGCCAAACCTCCTAACTTTAGTCACATTATATTTGTCTTTACAGGTGTATTAGCCAAACCTTCTAACTTTAGTCACATTATATTTGTCTTTACAGGTGTATTAGCCAAACCTTCTAACTTTAGTCACATTATATTTGTCTTTACAGCTGTATTAGCCAAACCTCCTAACTTTAGTCACATTATATTTCTCTTTACAGGTGTATTAGCCAAACCTCCTAACTTTAATCACATTATATTTGTCTTTACAGGTGTATTAGCCAAACCTCCTAACTTTAGTCACATTATATTTATTTTTGCAGGTGTATTAGCCAAACCTCCTAACTTTAATCACATTATATTTGTCTTTACAGGTGTATTAGCCAAACCTTCTAACTTTAATCACATTATATTTATTTTTGCAGGTGTATAAGCTAAACCCTTAACTTTAGTTACATTATATTTGTATTTACAGGTGTACTTAAGCACCAGAAGTGGTTGCTGGATAATTCCTAGGGTTGGACCTCACGGCTTGCCCTTTGATGCCACGTTCCTGAAACGATCTTGGAACACACTCTGGAATAATGCTCCTTATAGCCTATTATGCTATATTTCAGAGAAATACGTCAATACGCGATTCAATCACGAGACTTATTGCATCAAACCGAAACACCGCATTTTCGGACAGCACCCTATGGTAAACGATGCTTTACCCAACCGGATACTGAGTGGAACTGTAGAACTGAAAGGAAATATTAAAGAATTCACCGAGAACGGAGTAATCTTTGAAGGAGAGGATGAAGAACTTGGGGTAGATGTTGTTATTCTAGCCACGGGCTATAAAATCGACTTTCCTTTTATAGACGACAAAATATTTTCTGTTAAAGACAACAAGGTAGAGTTGTACAAGTACGTGTTCCCTCCGAAGCTGAAACACCAATCTCTAGCCTTCATCGCATTAGCGCAACCAGTTGGTTCCCTGCTTCCAATTGGCGAGATCCAAGCTCGTTGGTTCGCCCTGTTGATGGCAAAAAAAGTGAAACTCCCTCCTGTAGAAGAGATGATGGACGACATCAAAAAGAAACATGATGATCAGGTCAAGAGATATTTGGAAAATCCACGATACACAATTCAGCTGGACTGGATTTCGTACATGGATGAAATAGCCTCTCTTATCAATGCTAAGCTTAACCTTTTTTATCTGTTGCTAACTGATCCTAATTTCTTTAGGCAATGCTTTTTTGGTCCTTGTCTTCCTTATCAGTTTCGAGTTAGCGGTCCTCATTCATGGGGAGAAGCCAGAAGGACGATCATGACGTACAATGAACGTGTATTTGGAGCCCTTAAGACTCGTCATTTAAGTGAGAAAGAAAACGTACAGTCTTGGGAGTTCTTCAAATTTCTGGTAAAAGCTTTGTTCTTGATTCTTATAGCACTTGTATTGTCAAATCATGTAATTTGAACCACTGAAGATAGCCGTCAAAAACTGTGTAACAGTGAGGTCTCAAAATGGCAGAGAGACCTCAGTATACAGTTGCTGAAGATGAAGGGTCAATAATAAAAACAAGATGATATTGTGAGTCACTAGTTGGTATCAATCGTCCGAAATATATGGAGATAAGTTGTAATATCTGATAATAGGTGTTTATATTTTAAAGATATTTAAAGATTTCGGTTTTGCTAAGTCTTATTTTTCTTCATCAAAGTACTCTATACAAGTACCAAAATTTCATCTTTATTAAAAAATATTACTATTTTTTGTGATTTTTATGTTTTCAAATCATGCAGAATAAATCTTATTGCCTTCTTCAAGTTGTACCTTAGAGCCAGAAGTTAATGTCTCATCAACTAAACTTACAAATTAGTTTGGACCTTACATCTTGTCTTGAATAATAGTAATAAAGTTTGCTACAGGCTACGTTTACTTTGATGCGAGTTGTAGGCCTAAGTTCACAAACAAACATTAATTAAGAAACAACTGTTGGCCTAATATTAATAAAGTTTAACTGAAATTCCCTTGATTGATAAGAAATGCCGACTAACTTACTGGTTAGTTGACAGAAGCACTAACTCTTACTAGATAACTTCAGTTGAATATTCAGAAACTGGATATATTATTGAATTCTCGATCACCTCTCAATAAGTATTTCAAGAAATCATCATTCACAAATTACTATTATTCATAAACAATGCTGTTTTGTCTAGATATTAGCCAAAGCTGCTAGGTTCTTAACGTAATGGTTAACTTCCAAGGTATTATAAGATTACAGTTATAAACTTGCTTAAGCTTAACATCATGCATCCTATAGCTAAAATATAAGAAACATTAAAAATACAGCTTACATCACTACCTCTTTCTGGATTGTAAGTTCCCTTGAACAGTTCTAATACAGAAACAAAACACTAATTTGCCATTCATCATTAATGTTTTTGTTAGTTTTCTTTGTCGTGGTCAATATTATGCAGATGGGATGATCTGT
>NW_013674781.1:11321-12572 GCF_000517525.1 Limulus polyphemus
TGAAGACATCATACAACGTAACTGAATTTGTTGATAGAATAGTCTCTATGGTATCTCAACAAATCTTTATTGAAGACATCATACAACGTAACTGAATTTGTTGATAGAATAGTCTCTATGGTATCTCAACAAATCTTTATTGAAGACATCATACAAAATAATTTAATTTGTTGATAGAATAGTCTCTATGGTATCTCAACAAATCTTTATTGAAGACATCATACAAAATAATTTAATTTGTTGATAGAATAGTCTCCATGGTATCTGAACAAATCTTTATTGAAGACATCATACAACATAACTGAATTTGTTGATAGAGTAGTTTCTATGGTATCTGAACAAATCTTTATTGAAGACATCATACAACGTAACTGAATTTGTTGATAGAATAGTCTCTATGGTATCTGAACAAATCTTTATTGAGGACATCATACAACGTAACTGAATTTGTTGATAGAATAGTCTCTATGGTATCTGAACAAATCTTTATTGAAGACATCATACAACGTAACTGAATTTGTTGATAGAATAGTCTCTATGGTATCTGAACAAATCTTTATTGAAGACATCATACTACATAACTGAATTTGTTGATAGAATAGTTTCTATGGTATCTCAACAAATCTTTATTGAAGACATCATACAACGTAACTGAATTTGTTGATAGAATAGTCTCTGTGGTATCTGAACAAATCTTTATTGAAGACATCATACAACATAACTGAATTTGTTGATAGAATAGTCTCTATGGTATCTGAACAAATCTTTATTGAAGACATCATACAACATAACTGAATTTGTTGATAGAATAGTCTCTATGGTATTTGAACAAATCTTTATTCAAGACATCATACAACATAACTGAATTTGTTGATAGAATAGTCTCTATGGTATCTCAACAAATCTTTATTGAAGAGATCATACAACGTAACTGAATTTGTTGATAGAATAGTCTCTATGGTATCTGAACAAATCTTTATTGAATACATCATACAACATAACTGAATTTGTTGAAAGAATAGTCTCTATGGTATCTGAACAAATCTTTATTGAAGACATCATACAACGTAACTGAATTTGTTGATAGAATAGTCTCTATGGTATCTCAACAAATCTTTATTGAAGACATCATACATTCTATCAACAAATTCAGTTACGTTGTATGATGTCTTCAATAAAGATTTGTTCAGATACCATAGAGACTATTCTATCAACAAATTCAGTTACGTTAAGTCTCTATGGTATCTGAAC
>NW_013674781.1:13572-17685 GCF_000517525.1 Limulus polyphemus
ATTCCGAACCCGCGACCCTCAGATTGCGAGTCGAGTGCCTTAACCACCTGGCCATGCCGGGCCATCGTAATTAGATTGTTGCCTTTCTATTGGTCGTAATTAGATTGTCGCCTTTCTATTGGTCGTAATCAGATTGTTGCCTTTCTATTGGTCGTAATTAGATTGTCGTCTTTCTATTGGTCGTAATTAGATTGGTTAAACATGAACAGGTAATCCATGCAACTAGATATACTGTTTGGTTTGTTTTGAATTTCGCGCAAAGCTACAAGAGGGCTATCTGCGCTAGCCGTCCCTAGTTTAACAGTGAAAGACTAGAAGGAAGGGAGCTAGTGAACATCACCTACCACCGATTGTTGGGATATTTTTTTATCAACGAATAATGGGATTGACCGTTGCATTATAACGCCTCCACGTCTGAAAGGGCGATTGCGAGTCGAGTGCCCTAACCACCAGGTCATTTACAAGAAACTTTTTGTTTGTTTGTTGTAAAGCGCAAGGCTATACAGTGGGCTAACTGTGCTCTGGTCCCCAGCGGGTATCGAAACCTGAGTTTTAGCGTTAGAAACCCACTGACTTACCGTCGAGCCACTCGGACCATTTTTTGGGAGGATAATGAGGAATAACATTCTACATATGTCCACCAAGTTTTATCAAATTCCGATCGTTTTTGACTGAGTTATAGAGCAAAAATAGCGTGAAAAAATCGGCACCTATATTAACAGCTAGGGATGTTTTGGATTATCGTGACCTTGCTGTGATCTTGACCTTTCAAAAACTAATCACTTCTACATTGGATCATAGTCCAAATGTATAACAACTTTTGTCCAAATCCATTAGGCCGTTTTTGAGAAATCTTGTTGACAACACACAAACAAACATAAACTCCGTCTACCTTCAGTGGCGGACGAAGAAAACCGTCTTTAATTACAAATAAGGGCAGGGTTTGGCCTAGTGCTTAGCGTGCCGGACTATGTATCAAATGGTCCATGGTTCGAATCTCTTTGCTGTAGTATAGCGCTTTACACTTTAGATCCGTGGATGTGTTATAAGCGTGACGGTCAAATCCCACTATTCGATTACAGTGCCCCAAGAGTTGGCGGTGGTTGCTGCTGACTAACTGCCTCCTAACATCTGTAGCTTTACGCGAATGAATTGAAAATCAAGAGAGATGGTCTTTACGAAAACATCTGATCAGAAAGTTCGATTCCGTCCACATTCAAATGTACTTTTCAGGAAGAATCCTGTAACTTTTGTGCTTGAAATGTCATATAGAAAATATTACCACCACGTTCATTGTTTTCTTAAGAAGACAGACAGTTTTTCAAACACTTCAAATGTTAAGGTACAGTGTTGTTACTTTTCGATTAGCCGCCACCAGGGTTGAACTAAAACTTTCGTGTCGGCTAACTTGAGCTCATACAAAGTTGAGTTATAAACAAATAAATCAAGAAAGGTCATTCATTATATTCATCACAAGACGTAATATTAGGCCTGCTAGATTTTTACCACTACATTTTTATTTACTCCCATGTGGAGTTAAGAATTAGAATTGCATAATGATGGTATTCCAACCACACTGTGTCCGCCATATCCATTTTCGACGACGCTTTTCGCTCAAGCCAGAGCTCATCAAGCACAACAAACACGATAATATATCTAATAATAATGTCTTGTGAAAGTAGAATTAATTACAATCAAACTTTTCCAGCGTTCACACAATTGTTGAGAGAACGACAATAATAATAACATGGTATAGCATTGTTGGGGAAAAGTAGTGTTGGGAACTAGAAGAGAAAACACATATATCAAATAAAGACAAAGTTTATGATCAAATTACAGAGTTAAAAAATCAAAAGTTTTAGGGTGAAAGAAAACATTTTCGCGCGCGCACACACACATCGAACAACCTACAATGGATGCCTCTTATTGTGATCACTTCGGGACACAGTTGAAATGATAACAATAACCGAATGATAACGTTAACCGATGAAACAAAAATTAAGCAGTTACAGTAATGTTTATTGATATAGGGTAGCAAACATAAAACTTTGAAGGTTGGATTTTTACGTTTATTGACATATTAAAACAAGAATTAGAAAAATTCATTTAAAGTTGACTGTCTACTATTTTTTCGGAGCAATTCATTAATAAAACCCGTCTGATCTGTGCTGTACGCCAAGTCGCAAAATTTGAAGCGCCTCTCGCATTTCAGCACTTGTTGGAGGTTTATCAGCTTCGTGGGGTTCAGCTTCTTCTTCTTCATCTGTCAATTCTGAGTCTGTCCGAATAACAGTCTGACAGAACATTAGTAAACCAAAGTTTTAATACTGATCTGACCTGGTCATCTTTTCCACTGCGCTTTCTCTTACAGTTTAGGTTTTCATTCTGTTTTGCTTCCCTCTCAATTTCTAAAAATTTTACACAAAAGAGTTTGGGAATTTTTAATTGCACTGCTGCATTACGTTGACCAGTTTTTGGTAACTTATCATTGTGTTCTAAAATAACAACTTTTTCTTTAAGGGTTAAATCTTTACGTTTCTTATGCATTTATTACATTATTAAAAAGGGTTAACAAAAATTGAATTTTGTGGGAGAACAGTATTTCACGAGGTAACGAAAACAACAGTTCTATAACTATGGAAAGGAAACAGAAGAGTGTAGGGGATCTTAGCCACGCCCTATTTGATAGTGAACCCCTCTCAGGTCGCCTGACCTTGAGGTCGTTAAGCTGATTAAAAGTGACTACAAAAACGAAGCGCTGATTACAATAAATGATGTTTTTCCTATGTATTCTTATACCTTTGGTCAGGACTTAGTAATTCTGATAACATTATCCGTGATCACAGTAAGCGGCATCCACTGTATTAGGCGATTTTAAGCACTAACTATAAAAGACTTATTCTCTTTGTCATTCTGTCGAGAACACTTTTACGGTCCTTTCTTTTTTTTTTTGATAATGCTCAACAATGTATATCGTCGCTTAGCAACAAAACTATTACCTGATTGTTCTTAGGTCAACTATGGTGTTTATGTTGAATGCTTAATATTCATGTTGATTGGTTAGAAAAGTTTGTTTTTTATTCCTTATTTTTTTCATAACGTCGGTGATATAACAGCAAAACAGTTTAATTCAGATGTTTTATGACGTTGAGTTGTAGCCAAAAGCAAAATAAAATTTACCAAGTAGTGTTTCAGCTAAGTCTTACGTTACGTTTATGTATTAGGCCTAATGCTTAAATAAGACTACAAATAAGCTTACTGTTACTAGCGTTATAGAGTCAATATTTAAAAAGTTGTAAGTGATGAATAAATGTTAATTAATAAATTTTATTTTAGTATTTTAGCACATGTATAAGCTACTTGACCTTAAAACATAAAGAAAAATAAACGTTTATTACCACCAAATGTATTTTATCCTTTGTACAGTCGAAATAATTAAAACATTGTGTCGGGATGTCCGCACTATGTTTTTACTTCGTGACCTAGAATACAGTGAAAAGGCTCATGAGTGCTATTTAAGTATCTTTCAGATTGCACACGTACTTTTGTTCACGACAACATTTCATTTTTCTGAGTAGTTTTTATTAACAAAGTGGTTATTAAAGAATTACTTAAGGACTGATGAAATAAGTGAAGAGTAGGTGTATTTTGGAGGTACACTGAGTGGACACAAGTAAATAGGCACATTATTTTTCGTCATTTAACTGATTTATGCTAACTAATTTGTGTTCACAGAGCACTATGTAAATGAAAACGGTCCGCACACTAATTATCTTGTGCTACAACATGCCTAGAACTCAAGGTTCTCTCGAATTGTCAGATATTGTTAGAGGAAGGATAGTTGGTCAAGCAGATGGTGTCCCGCTTTCGACAGTCAACAGCATCATCGTGCAGTTCAGGAAACACGGCAAGGAAACAATTGAGCAGCGTCCGGGTCGTCCTGGTCCATCGGAGAGGACAAAAAGGGCTGTCAAGAGGATCATCGAAATGGATCCCAGATTAAAGACTGTAGAAGTGGCCAATTTTGGTGGGATGGGCCCGAAATCTGTTCAACGGATTCTCCACAGATTGTGTTATCGTTGCAGAGCAGCTAGACGGAAGCCCTTTATTAAG
>NW_013674781.1:18233-19092 GCF_000517525.1 Limulus polyphemus
TACTAGATATTAATTAAATTATAAATATATCAATTCATGCGAATATGACTGAAAATTTTCATTTTTTTCTGAAAAGGTGGTGTCTATTTACTTGTGACCACGCTGTGTACAGATAAATTCGTTTTAGTTAAATTCTATAATTTTCGTTAATGATTCAACAATGGTTTCCCGTCATTTTTGACGGGCTTTTAAACTAGTAGGTCTAATAACAATAATAAAAATACACTAAACTACAGATGTTGTTGTTTTTTACATCATCTGAATTAGTTGTTTTCTCTTTCAGAGCAAAGCTACATTAGGATATCTGCTGTGTTCAAAGCGGGAATCGGACGCCGGATTTTAGTGTTGTAAGTGCGCAAACTTACTGCTGCCCCACCGGGGGACAGATTAATTAAGATGAACGTAGACAAAACATTTGTAGCCAAATGTAGTTTTTATCGCTGTTATTAGGCCTATTTGTGCCATTGCTTTGCCGGTTTCTAGCATTTAAAAATTTTAAATTTTTGATATGAATAATACAAAGTTGGGGGCCTGGCATGGCAGTTACGGCGCTCGTCTCACAATTTGCGGGTCACGGGTTCGACCTTTCAGCCGTTGGGGCGTGATAATGTGACAGTCAATACCACTATTCGTTAGTAAAAGAGTAGCCCAAGAGATGGCGATGAGTGGTGTTGACTAGCTGCCTTCCCTCTAATCTGGCCCGGCATGGCCAGGTGGATAAGGCGCTCGACTCACAATTTGAGGGTCGCGGGTACGAATCCCCATCCCACCAAACATGCTCGCCCTTTCAGCCGTGGGGGCGTTATAATGTGACGGTCAATCCCACTATTCGTTGGTAAAAGAGTAGCCCAAGAGTTGG
>NW_013674781.1:19308-27288 GCF_000517525.1 Limulus polyphemus
CAACCAAACCCACGTGGCTATGAGAGAGGAAGAGGCAGAATGGCCTTCCCAGATCCCGATAAAGTCGTCGCCACGACACTCACGAATCAAATCAATAGCCAAGGAGGGAAGTAGAAGTCCAGAATGTACCTGATCTTGCCAGGTCAATTGAACAAACAACGATCAATGAAAACGACATTGGGTCAGCGATAAGTTTATGGATTTACAACGCTAAAATCCGTTGTTTGATTCCTCGCGGTGAACAGGATGCAATAAAAAAAAACATTTATATCAATAACATGTTCAGTAACTGCCAAATGTGTCGTAAACAAATTACTTCTGAGTCACGTGACAAACAAAATCAAAAGTGGGCATGCGCACTTCTGTGAATGATTCCATCTCAAAGTCATCGTCTATAGTCTTGTTTATTCACTTTTTTGATATGAAGGCTAGAACTTTTAGTATTTCTTTCATCCGAGGACCAAAGTCTTCATTACAAGAAGACTAAACAAAAGATGTTTACCATCCCGTAGCTTGTAACTATCTCAACTACTTTCTTTGACTACGAGCATGTGTAGCCTAAATAATTACATCTCAGTCGAAATCTCGTGTTCTCTAACATTTATATATACATAATATTTAAGAAAATCGGAATTATTTTATTATTATATTATGAAAAAAATAGTTTTTTAAATCGTTTCTATTTATTTCAGATTTGTAAAATTTTATAAAAGTATTGATGCTAGTCTTCATTTTCTTTCATATAATATTTATCCAGTTTAATGCTAATTTGAAAGATACATCGTATTAATACACCGAGTAACCCTAACATGCAAATAATTTAAGTACACTTTTAGCGCGTTAATTATCATTGTTAGTGCAGTATTATTGACTAAAATAAATAGTCCTCACATAAAAAATGTTTTATTATTTGTTGTATATTTTTTGTAGTTTAATTCGTATGACAGAAATGTTGCTTAATTCTTTAACACATTTGTAATTACATTTATGTCGCATTAAGTGAATGTAAATAAACTCGAGTAAACTGTTGTCAAGACGACACAAGCGACATCTATTGACAGCCTTTGCAAACCAATTTAAAGTTCGATACTTATTTAGTGCTAATTATTTTTTACCTAAATTACAGTAGATCACAAAGTTAAGTTTTCAGTGTATTTCACTTAAAAAGTACAAACGTATAACCCATTTTGCTAATTACTTTTTCAAGGTTTCCACGACATTTCTGTTCTAGCCATGGAAGAAACGGCGTAGGGGTCGCTGTGTGGAATTTCACGATGAAAAAAAAAACATTTTGTGCATAATAATTATAGATAAATTATCTTTGGTACAAACTTCGTTGCAGGCATGCCAATTAAAACTATTACTAATATGTAGTATTTCTGACCTCAGTAAAATTAACTTTTCTTAATATACGACGTCAAAAATTCCGACAGTTAAATTGAAATTTTGAAAAAGGCGGAACTCTCTTTTGTAGTTACTTTTTCTTCCAATCAGAAAACGATAATATCTTGAATATTTAATTGAACCCATACTCCTTCCTAGTCTTATTCTCCAGTCATCAGATAAAACTTATCTTCCAAGATATATTAAACCCTGACGATAAACATGGAGTTTCTATATGATAGTTAGAGCATGATGAGGTGGTCGCTCGATTTGCAATATGGGTCACGGGTTCAGATTCTGTCACCATACATGCTAACTTTTACAACCATGTGGGTGTTGTAAAGTTACAGTCAATTCCACTTTTCGTTGGTAAAGAGTAGCCTAAGAGTTGGTGTTGTCGACTATCACTTCTAAATAAGGGATAGCTTGTTTAAAGCAACAAAGAATATAACTTGTAGAATCAAATTACTGACCGAACTATTTCTTTATAGTAAAAAACCGTTTTGAAAAGTAAACAGTAAGGAATTGCTCACAAGCTTTGACAATCGTTGTGATTTAAAATATTATGTTAAAACAGAAATATAATAATTATTACTGTTTACTGCTAATTTAATGGTAGCCGATTTGGTAAACACTTCGTTGTTGTGAAAAGCTTTGGGTGTTTGAAGATGTTCCCGAGATAACGTTTCTGTTGTTGTTTGCATTATAAACGTTCTTGGAACACTGGATTTTTGCGAAATGAAAACTGACATAAAGTGTTACTGGGTGGATGTTAGTTGTTATTTACTGTCTAGATCATTATCAGTAAAGAATTATCTCTTGTACGATTCTACTAAACCTGTTGCGATGTTTTTAACATTAAATGATTAAGTTATTAGCTTAAAATATGTCCGTACTTTACTATGAATTTATACAAAAAGTGTAAATTGTGGAATTTTGGTGGGCTGTTCTTTGGCAAGCCTTTGTAGCAAGCTGGTGAGTAGAATTAGAAATTAGGCTTAATGATACAAAAGTTTTGACTGGAGTGTAAATTTAAAAAATCATAAGTATAAAAATATTGGAAAAAAACAACAACTTAAAACGTATTGTTTACTTTCAAGCGCAAAGGTACACCATGGGCTATCAGCGATGTACCCAATGCGATTATTGAAACCCGATTTTAAGCGTTACAAGCCCTCAAGTTTACCGCTAAAAATTTATATTTTTTAAGTTAATTTAACCTTTAACTTAAGATTAATGTACTATGTTCGCTCTCTCAACAATTAAAACTTCATTATTATTTTACGTTTTAAAATCATGCATCTAACAAATCAATACATAACAATTATTATATTAGTAAAGCCTTACGTCATCCACAATTATAATTACGGGACCGTTTTACACATTACTAAACATCACATTGTACATAATCAGTGAACTAATGTTGTGGTAATTGAAAGTCTCATGACCGTACTGTCTTGTCGCTACCAAATCTCAATGCATATTTATCTTGTCTCTTCTGATACATTTAATAAAAGAATGGGAAATCCAGCTTTCTTTCTTTCACTTTTTCATATTGAAACAAACAAGTCCAAAGAAATAAGCCTTAAAGTGGCATCACGAGCTCGTAAAACACAATCTTTATCACGGCTCTACCTGTCTGTCGCTCGTTGGTTTTAAAGGAAAATATATTAAATTTACATCCGTCAAACGTTTTAAATTGCCACAAGAAATAGCTCTTTGTTGGCTTTCGATTAGGAAAATCTGCATGTCTGATGAGATTTTAGTCATATTCACGAAAAATATTTCGAGGTATTTTGATATAATTTCTATCTCACAAATAGCAATATTACGTATATAGGTTCAAACAGTCAAAAGAAACCATATTATTAATGACTCGTGATTGATTGGTCCTCTCAAGTTAAGGCGCCATCTATGTATTTGAAGACGTACTACACACTTGTTTCAAACTGAGTGCAGCGGATGACATCAGCTGGGATGGAGTCCTTGGGCGAATTTCTATCATCGTCTTCATGAAATTGGATGGAACCAGATTTGTACCAAACTACTGTGTCCACAACGAATGCTCCTAGCATGATGGCTGCCGTTATACCGTGAAAATACATTCGAAACTTTGCTGGGTCATAAATCCGACATGCGCCCCTTTCGCCACAGTCACCTTCCTCCCAAAATAAGCAGGCCGAATCGACGACAGCGCCATAGATTATTGGACACGGGACGTTACCTGAAAAAGGTACGTTTAAAATTAGGCTTAACACAAAATATCAAATACCAAAAAACAAACAACAACTAAACAATAAGTAAAAAACAACTGTTTTAATTTATTTAAAAAACAAAAACAGTTGTTATAATATATTTTAAACAGTCAATTGCAAACTAGCCTGCATGCGAAAACAGTATGTATAAATTAAGTTTTAAATACTAACATTTAAGATATCCATTGCAAGTTACTGTAACTACTAACTAGGGTAAATTAACTTTACGCTGGCAAGCTTACCATAAATACAGGCCATGGACTTGTTAAGCCTACTATTGTGATAAGGACTACAGACTTATAAAACAATTTAGTGTCCTTCTTTGAACATTATTATTTTTAGTAGCATAGAAATGAAGTGTTTGGAAGTTCTTATTACTCTATAAAATTTAAAAACAAATTACCTGCTAATATGATATTAATAACTAATAAGTAGAACTGAGGAAGTTGAAATATCAGTGTATCGTACGCATGCGTTTACAGCTCTGGAAAACCCGAAATTGTACCTAATAAGTTAAGGGGGGAAAAATACTTGCAAATAATGGGGTCACAAGATCCAAAAATACTGTTATCCATAGTGTCTCCGTTGTTAAACATGTCCGAAATGTTTATTACTTCGGCCTATTATATATTTCTTACCGAATAGTCCAATAGCAAAGTAGATTAGGCCTAGGGCAAGAGCTTTGTCTTGAGGCTCTACGCATCTGAAACACAAGTAATTAATATTATTTTGATGTTTCTAAATAGAGGAAAGAATTTCAGCTGCTTATTAATATTAGTTGGAAACTACAAATTGATATTTCTTTATAATAATGGTTATTATTGATCAGAAAACTTGTTAGAACTGCACAGCTTTTTGTGTGTGTATGTGATGTACATAATAATAATATGACCGGATGAGTGGCCCTAAGTTGCAATAATTGACGTATATGCTGTATTTCTAGTAGAATTATTAACCATTCATTGAAAGTTAGTAACAACGATCCAATTAGGGACGGCTAACATAGAGAGTATTAATATTACAAGTTTTTAGTAAGCTTGTATAAAGATTACACTCGCCTTAGCAATGTCAATTTTGAGTAAACTTGTAGGACTAACCTCGTATAAAGATTACACTCACCTTAGCAGTGTCCAGTTTTGAATAAGCTTGTAGGACTAATCTTGTATAAAGATTACACTCGCCTTAGCAGTGTCAAATTTGAGTAAGCTTGTAGGACTAATCTTGTATAAATATTACACTCGCCTTAGCAGTGTCCAGTTTTGAGTGAGCTTGTAGGACTAATCTCATATAAAGATTACCCTCCCTTAGCAGTGTCCAGTTTTGAGTAAGCTTGTAGGACTAATCTTGTATAAAGAATATACTCACCTTAGCAGTGCCCAGTTTTGAGTAAGCTTGTAGGACTAATCTTGTATAAAGATTACACTCGCCTTAGCAGTGTCCAGTTTTGAGTAAGCTTGTAGGACTAATCTTGTATAAAGATTACACTCGCCTTAGCAGTGTCCAGTTTTGAGTAAGCTTGTAGGACTAATCTTGTATAAATAATACACTCGCCTTAGCAGTGTCAAGTTTTGAGTAAGTTTGTAGGACTGAACTAGGGCAAGATAAGACTAGTCTGTTGAAGTGTCTAGTATAGGGGTCAAAATTTCATAGTAAACAGTGAGTAGTCATGGCTGTTTACCAAACCAATATATCTTAGGTACAAATATAAAACGTCACGTTTAAGGGTGGAACTGACATATGTACAATAGTGTTTATCTGTACTAATTCTGGTATCCGCACTACCACCCTAATTAATTTGTGAAGGTGCAGACTTCAACATACGTAAAATATACAATTATTTTGTGATGGTAAATAAAATAAATTTCACTGCTATAACTATCTTTTTTTTATGTACCAGCGCACCTGAGAGTTAGCAACATAGAGCCGACCTCCGATGTTGAATGAATAAGTACGAATATGGAGAAAATGATGATATACCACACTAAGCTCTCACACTCCAGGGGGCAGTAGCCATTCGTGGCAGTGGCGTTCTGGCCGAGACAATCCTTGAAGATATACTAGATAGAAAAGTTAATTAATTATCGTAGTGTGCAGTATAGAATATCGGACATTTTAAAACATAATAGATACGAGTATTAGTAGTTGTTCGATGTACGTACAAAGATTTATATTGGTGTATTAGTAGTTGTTCGATGTAGGTACAAAGATTTCTATTGGTGTATTAGTAGATGTAGGTTTGAAGCCATATTGCTTTCAGTATAAAGTTTATTTTATAATGTTTAAGTTCACTCAACCAACAAAATGTTTAAAACTTTTGTAAAGTATAACATGGATAGAAAAAAAGTCATTTCTTGAAGGATAAGAATATTTAAATATTTTATTAGTACTAACAGACTTATGATAAGTTGTATTTAACAAGACAGAACAGGCGGGAAAGTCGCTGTAGAGCATTAACTGTATACGCATGGCTAAACATTATAGTGTTCTACGTTTACAGCAAAGCTAATAAAGTCATCACACTAAGCTTTTCCAAGGCTGGCATGAACGTCAAATAAACAACCTGAGTAACTCTGTGCTGTTTTTCTTTTATTAATTATTTATTTACACGCTAGGGGAATCTAGCACCGTGTAAACTCTCCTCCCTCTAGTTATGAAGTACCATCTTATCTTTACACGTTAGGGGAGTCTAGCACCGTGTAAACTCTCCTCCCTCTAGTTATGAAGTACCATCTTATCACGTTTATCATTAAGCCGTCTCTAATTCCGAACCCTCCGCCACACTTTCAGTTACCTTATTTTTTATTGATTCTAGAGAAATTAGTAGAAACTTCCCGAGTCCGTAAGGTTTAGAAAGTTAAAAGTGAGTAGATAATGGCTTATAATTATTCTAGAACGACACACCTCCATGACATTCCACTCTATCTTATTATTTAATATTGTTTGTTGTTAGCCGCGAGGAGTGACATATTATTAAACTGTTATCTCTTATTCACTTATTTATTTCTGTTCTCCGTGTCTTCTTCATAAAGCACTAAGCATACATATAATGTTTCTGGTGCTTAGACCAATAGAAATCTTTGTACATACATCGAACAACTGTTCAATGTACGTACAAAGATTTCTATTGGTGTATTAGTAACTACTAATACACCAATAGAAATCTTTGTACGTACATCGAACAACTACTAATACACCAATAGAAATCTTTGTACGTACATCGAACAACTACTAATACACCAATAGAAATCTTTGTACCTACATCGAACAACTACTAATACACCAATAGAAATCTTTGTACATACATCGAACAACTACTAATACACCAATAGAAATCTTTGTACATACATTGAACAGCTACTAATACACCAATAGAAATCTTTGTACATACATCGAACAACTACTAATACACCAATAGAAATCTTTGTATGTACATCGAATGTTTCCTAGTTCAGATTAAACTGTACAAGGAGATGAGTCCATGTAGTGTTTACTCAGTGTTTTGCTATCTTAACAACAACAATAATTTCACCACTTTTTTTAATAGGCTATTGTTTTAAACGTTATCTAAGAGTGGTTACATCTGTTGAGAAACATTAGAGTATCAGCGGTTCGCCATTTAGAACAGTTGGGACAGTACTTCGGATTTGTCTCTTTATTTTCTATCTTGGCTTGTTGAAATGCAATTATATGCAGTTGTTGTTGTTGTTGTTATGAAAGGGACTGCGAATTCCTGATTTTTATAAAAATTATTACCAACACAATTTCGTAACAAAAAGTGTCCATCTTGTGCATTGTATACCATGTAAAATTACGAAATACGTGTTTTTACAAGCCTTACCTCCTCTTTGTTATCAATAGACACTTCGGTGCAGCCAGCCACGCAGGGAGACACGTAAGTTATCCCGTCACTACCGCAAACTGGGGAGTAGATGCCGGGTCGACAGCTGCAACTTTCGTTACAAAAGCCACTCATAGATGGCAGCTCTGTAGAACTGAAATGATAGCGAAGGTGGACTTTCATTACCTAAGGTTTGAATGCAATCACCAGAAGAGATGAAATTACAAAAACAAAATTAATTTGTGGTATGTACTGGTCTTTTCTACAAGAAGCTATTGAGAAAGATAAATATTTTGATCTTTAGACACAAGATAGTATATTCAGACTTATAGCAAAGCCACATCGGGCTATCTTCTGTGTCCCTGATTCTAGTTTTAAATACTTATAGCAAAGCCACATCGGGTTATCTTCTGTGTCCCTGATTCTAGAGTTTTAAATACTTATAACAAAGCCACATCGGGCTATCTTCTGTGTCCCTGAATCTCGAGTTTTAAATACTTATAA
>NW_013674782.1:0-3083 GCF_000517525.1 Limulus polyphemus
AGTATAAATGTTAGTCTACTGACCTTAATACGATTACCGTACAGTATAAATGTTAGTCTACTGACCTTAATACCATTACCGTACAGTATAAATGTTAGTCTACTGACCTTAATACTATTACCATACAGTATAAATGTTAGTCTACTGACCTCAATACTATTACCGTACAGTATAAATGTTAGTCTACTGACCTCAATACTATTACCGTACAGTATAAATGTTAGTCTACTGACCTCAATACTATTACCGTACAGTATAAATGTTAGTCTACTGACCTCAATACTATTACCGTACAGTATAAATGTTAGTCTACTGACCTCAATACTATTACCGTACAGTATAAATGTTAGTCTACTGACCTTAATACTATTACCATACAGTATAAATGTTAGTCTACTGACCTCAATACTATTACCGTACAGTATAAATGTTAGTCTACTGACCTCAATACTATTACCATACAGTATAAATGTTAGTCTACTGACCTTAATACTATTACCTTAATACTATTACCGTACAGTATAAATGCTAGTCTACTGACCTTGATACTATTACCGTACAGTATAAATGTTAGTCTACTGACCTTAATACTATTACCGTACAGTATAAATGTTAGTCTACTGACTTTAATACTATTACCGTACATTATAAATGTTAGTGACTTAAATTTGTATATTTAAGGGAAAGAAAAAGCTATTTAACTTATAAAAAAAACAACAACTAATGTTAGAGTTAGTGATTTTTGTGGAATTTAAAAACTTTGTTCTATTACAGAACCAAAGATCGAGCCTTGCCTGACATCCCTATGCCAGTTACTACCCGCAGCTCAACAAGTGAATCAAACCCAGATTCCGTGGCTGACAATACTTCTGATTCCTATGCAACTGTTACCAAGGGGGTAGTGAATCCAATTAAACCTAGAAATCATCGACGAAATAAACCCAAAGCTCCAAAACCACCTGGCATGAATGAATTAACAATTTCTGTAAGAAACATATTATATCAATTAGTAATAATATCACAATTCCTGCATACTTTTTTGAAGTGTGTATATATATTTACTAGAATATAATTTTTCATTATAGTTAATACCATCTGGTGATGCTAGACCATTTAAATTAATGTTTAACCTGTGTTGTTCTTGTATGATAATTTTTTTGTAAAAGGAAAAACAGTTTTAGAAGAATAACCTTGCATGTTTGGATAAAATTTGTTTCTCAGTTGTTAAGCTCAGAGCTACATCTTGGGCTGTTTTTGCCGTGCCCACCATGGATATCGAAACCTAAATTTTAGTGTTATAAGCTTTTTGACTTGTCACTAAACCACTGTAAGGGCAAAGGTTTAGGATAATGAGGTGTTGTACATGTATAAACTAGTAACTTTTGTAAAATAAAGATGAACAGAATTGTGTAATTTGTATAAGGTTGTTATAATTTTTTTTTTTCCTAAGCCTAAAAACATCAAAATACTCTCCACTGTACCGAAGCTTTATGAGAAACCATGCTTCAGTACTTAGCCAAGGAATTGAGGTTTCTTACAAGCTGATTAAGTACAAAACTTATTATTCATGGGGAAAATGCCTATATTATTGACAGGACGATTTTTATACACTAGACTAATGGTTTAAAAACACTGTACAAAGTTTCTTTATAACACCACTTTCAGCTGAAAATGAGAACCTGATGGAATTTAGCACTTTATTATTATTATTATTATTCAGTGAATTAAAATAAACATGGATTATGAAATATGAGTATTTACTGAACTTCCTACAATCTCTGAAAGTTTCCAAAAAAGCTGGAAGTTTTAAGTTGGGTTTTAGTAAAATAATGTCAGTATTTTGCTGTTACGTTTTTGTATGTGCTTCCTACAATCTCTGAAAGTTTCCAAAAAAAGCTGGAAGTTTCGAAGTTGGGTTTTAGTAAAATAATGTCAGTATTTTGCTGTTACGTTTTTGTATGTGCTCTTTTTTTTAATTATTATTAAGCTTTCTGTATTATAAAACCTTGATAAGATGAGTTGCTTTTTCAGTGTATTTTAGAGTTTTGGGGATAACTTGTCTTATGGAATCTGTCATTAAAGCAATGAAAACATTTTATGATATGTAAGTTTTCTAGAATATTTAAGTTATATTACAAGATAACTGTGGAAAAGTTTATTTAATAAACTATAAATAGATATTGTAAGTGTATAATGTACAGATATCCAAAGATGCTTTGAAATGGTACAATACTGCGATTGTAGAATACATGAAATGGTAAACTGAGTAATGTACCAATCTTGTCCCGAAGAGAAGGAAAAGTGTTGTTAAATTTCTGTCTTTTCTGTTTGCAAAAATAAACAAGTTGAACATGCTAAATTTGACAAATTAATATCACCATTTTTGGTGTGAAAGAGCAACAAATCAAATGTTTCAGTACATGAAACAGATACTCAATATTAAGCCACTAGCCCTGTCGAGGTGGCATGTGTGTCAAGTCTACAGCCAAACCAAATGCATTTCTTACCTATTCTAGTAGCATTAATGTTGAGCCCCGATTCGTGTAAGTTGAATCGAACACCAGACTTTTAGAGAGAGCGATGAAAGAAACAGATTCATCAAGTGTAAATACTAGTTCAGATTGATGCACTATTTACACGAGTAAACTAAAACATGCCATGTATTGTAGTACAGCATAGTAACTTTTACAGAAAAAAAAATGGTGCTGTTATCAATTCTTTCTACTTTTGAATGTGGGATGTTATATTTAAGATATAAAAACCTTAAATTAAAATAGAGTTCCAATAAACCCTGACAGAACACGTTCCCTCTTTTCTTTCTGAATTGCTTTGGTTTTTGAAGGATTTCTATTGGTAGAGGAGAATCTGATCAGTCTCGTTGAAAAATTTATAAACTCCAAATGTAGGAAAGTGTCTGAGAAAGAAAAACTCGAGTTTTGGGAAAAAAACTTGCAACTTTTTTTGGTTAATTTAAGTTGGACGACAGTTCGGATCACTGTCGTTATTCTTCTTCGTCTCTAAAACAACAATATCCAAAGTTTTCACTGCTTGCTCATCCAGAAAGAAGGAACTTTTTGAATTCT
>NW_013674782.1:4083-20123 GCF_000517525.1 Limulus polyphemus
CAGAACAAGTAATTTCTGTTATAGTTTGAAATCTGATTAAGACAGGCTAAGCCTATTGAGAAAGCTGTGAGTGAAATATAATTAATATTTCGTTTTTTATTGTAGCTTCCTCGGTCCCCATTTACAAGTTACTGTATGTACATCCTGCGGCAACTTATACACCTCCTAATTTGTTTTAGGTCACACCTGAACCTGATGGCAGGCCTCACTCTGCACCAATGACACCAGCCACTTCTGAAAACACCTCCAGAGAGTTTCTCCGACCTTCGAGTTTAGTACAAGTTGTGAACTTGTCAGTGTCGAACGTTAATGGCTCTCGGGCTCCATCTATTCGCTACTCTTTGCTTCAAGGATACACAGAGCTTGATAATCGAAATACTGGAGTCAATCATTCTCAGTCAGCTTCATCAAAGGGACCCATCCAACCAGAATTCAGTGCATGTGAACCATCTACTTCAGAGCAACCTTGTGGAGACACAGTAGACTCGGAAAGTTTTGTGATGCCCCAACCCGCTGGTTCGTTTTATTCTGACATCTTTTTATCTTTTTGGAAGTCGAATGACTTTAATAACAGTGTTCTGTTATTATTGGAATGAAAATTAAGTATTTTTGATATAGAAGCAAGAACAGAGTTATTGAGTTAGAAAAAAACAGCCATGATGTTAAATAATGTCTTGTTTATTTCTGAAAATAGTTGTTCTTACAATTCTCAGTTCGTTTAACTTTCATAAATGCATGTTTAATTCTCATGTTACTAGTTTGCCTGCCAGATGTCAAGAGCCAAATTTAGTTTTGTATATTTCCTATACAAGTTAGAATAAACCAGTTTGGTTTAAAAGAACATACTTGAATTGCATGTGCTGATTGGAAGGATAAAGAAGTTACATTTATTTTTACGTACTTTCCCAAATTATTGACATGATTTCATTGAAAGAAACTTTTGTCCAACATGATAGATATTTTCTGCTTTATACTTTTGGAATGAGTGAGTCAAATACAACAGAGAAATTCCCTTGGTGGGATCTAAAATAACAATCCCTGGTGTGTGAGAAGTAAGATTCCAGAATTACAATGCTAAAATGATTTTCATTGAAAGAAACTTTTGTCCAACATTCTTTGTGTGATAGATATTTTCTGCTTTATACTTTTGGAATGAGTGAGTCAAATACAACAGAGAAATTCCCTTGGTGGGATCTAAAATAACAACAATCCCTGGTGTGTGAGAAGTAAGATTCCAGAATTACAATGCTAAAATCTGTGGGTAGACTTTCCAAGAAGTGTTGGTTAGCCTAGTGGTGGACTTTTCGATTTCAGAGCTGGTGAGCCAGATTTAAATCCGTGCAAGACCACAAAAAATTACCTGAATTTTCAGCTGTGGTTGCATTATAAGAGTGACAGTCAGTCTCTTAGTGTTGGTGGTAGGGTGCTGTTGGCTGGCTGCCTTCTCTCTAGTCTATAGCTCAAAATTAGGATTGGTAGCAGATAACCTTACTAGCTTTGTCATAGGATACGAAAGATAAAATACCACTAAAATCATTCCTCATGGTGGATAAGTGCAGATAGACCATTGTGTACTTTTGCAATAAAACATATTATTCAGATAAAGTCAAATTTGGGTAGTTTCGTATTGAAATAAAAATGGATTACTTTGTCCAAATTTTCTAGATTTTGTGACTTTAAACAAAGGGTGTGTGTATTTCTGATTCTATCATTAAGCAGAAGTTTAGAATGTGTTACTTAGAATTAGTGACGTGTAGATTTTCTTTATAGCGTTTTTGTTTATTAAGCATTGCTTGACTATTTATACAGCAGAAAATTCTTCGAATTTAAAGTAAAGTTGATACACTTACTGGTATTTATTTTCAGAGAAAGTTCTTTGACACTAGATTGGGAATGTATATAGATGTCAACCACTTTGAGCTGATATATTATAAATAACACTGTGCTGTTGAACCCAGTGTTCTGTCTGTCTTTCTATCTTGCTTACACTAGCCAGCTACTTTCAGCAGAGATTTTTTTTATATATTTAGAATGATTTAATTACATAGAAATTAAAAGATGGTACCCGTGAATTTAAAATGTTCTTGCATTCTTTAGTGTGGTGCCATGTTAGTCTTAACTTAATTAAAACTGTAATTATTAAGCTTTGAGGCAGTTGGAAATTAGGATCCTCTTTGTCCTTATTTTTATGTTAATCTACACACATTGCAAGTCTAGTGTTGGATCCTACACACACACACACACATAGAATTATACATATTGTTTGTTATTATTTATTCCAGGTTTGCTTCTGTCTGTTGATGCTGAAGGACGAAGCAGAAACCCTTCCACAGCAGGTCAAGCTGTTGCTGGTCAAATACCTTCAGCTGAGATTCCGTACATGACCCCTCCATTACAGCACTCACCACTAATGACCAACATGGAGGATGGAGGAGAAATCTCTTCAGGTTTGAAATCTTAGCTTATTCGATGTAGGCTTAGCTTGTGATTGATGGTGGCAATAGAAACTTATTTAATGTAGGCTTAGCGTGTGATTGGATGGTGGCAATAGAAGCTTAATCAGTGTAGGCTTAGCTTGTGATTGGATGGTGGCAATAGAAGCTTAATCAGTGTAGGCTTAGCTTGTGATTGGATGGTGGCAATAGAAGCTTAATCAGTGTAGGCTTAGCTTGTGATTGGATGGTGGCAATAGAAGCTTAGTCAGTGTAGGCTTAGCTTGTGATTGGATGGTAACAATAGAAGCTTAATCAGTGTAGGCTTAGCTTGTGATTGGATGGTAACAATAGAAGCTTAATCAGTGTAGGCTTAGCTTGTGATTGGATGGTAACAATAGAAGCTTAATCAATGTAGGCTTAGCTTGTGATTGGATAGAAGTGATATGTAATATCCATAATTTAAAATTAATTATTTTTTGTTCAAAATAAACAATTCAAAGACATGTTGGAATATTGAAACACACACACACACACACACACACACACACACACACAGAGCTATGGAAAAATAGATTGTTATATTTTAAGACTATTTTTTGTAGACAGGATGAGGATGGCATAGGTTAATATTTGTTAAAGCTAGATATACTTGTTTTCAACCAATGATTAATATCAGTTGTCAATAAAACTTGTAATTCACTTTAATATAGGGAGGATAGATTACAATCCTGATTTAGTCAATAACATGGCTTTGTGAGAACTGCGATTATATAAGTACAATGGTATTAGTGCATAATTTAGCAAGCCAGTTGGAGTGCTTGCGACTAATGACATTTAAAAGTGTTTTTTAGACAACATAAGTTATAACAAAACATAAAGCATTAAATAAAGTAGGAAATCAAACTTAAACATCAGAACAAACAAGGGAGGCTTAGTTACCATTAACAGGTGGATTAAGTTGTTTGTTTAAAGAAATATGGACACTTTCAAGAACAACTGATTGTTATTTTGAAGGATCTCAGTCATGACTAAAACAATGAAATTCAGCAACTTTCTGTCTGATTATTGTTCTTCAATACCGTAGTGTATTACATATTTTTTGTTTTTCTTGTGTATGGAGAACATTTCCAGCAATGTTGTATAATAAGGTACACTGATTAGAAGCTAAGCCTATATTAAATAAGCTTCACCACTAATAGTTTGTTTTAATGGATTTCGTATGTCTTCACTCTTTTTTTTTTATGTTTAACTTATGTTTATCAAAGGTTCAGAAGTAAAAAACAAAATAGGTGGTGTTAGTATCACCCTGAATAAGATTATCTGATTGGATGTATAAGTAATTTGGTTGTTGTACGTCTCAACCGTTACATACGAAACATTGTACCCTAAAAAATCTGCTATTCTACCAGTAGCTTCTCAGAAACTTAAATGTGTTTGATAACTGAATGGGCACCTGTGAAGTAATGGAACATGTATTTTTGTTTTGTGATACATTTAATAAGTGAAGCTATAATTGTTACTGGATTGACTTTTAATACTTTCTTTGTAACAGATACCCAATTAATAACTGAGCATATATAAAGGTCTTCGAACAGGTTTTAGTAGGAATATTACATTTGTTTTTTGAGTTTGTTTTGTCCCTAATAGTGTTGATATCTAACTGTGATCTGTGTAGGTTACCTGATATGATCAGAAGTTAATATTAACTACGTGTCTAAGATTTATATATATGATAAGTCAGGTCGTTTTGAACTCACTATTAATGTTCTAAAAATCTCATTTAACTTTGAGAAGAATTCATTGAGGATAATAAGACTCTTCTTGTAACAAAGTTTGATGAGAACAAAAGAAATCTAAGCTGTAGTTGCTATCAGTAATGTTGATTTTCTGTTGTAGTGAGTGATGTTTCTTACCCCATCTTGTGTGCGTCTAGTATTAACATTATATTTTGTGTCGTAGGGAATAAAGACACACCATACAACATGATCAGCGTACGTGAGCCCTTAGCTAAAGTAAGGGAAGAAACTTTAAAACTCCAACTAAGACAGCAGCCAGGAACTTCCAGTAACCAGGTATAAAGGTTTCTATGTATAGTGTCATAGAATTTTTAGTATAGTGGCTGATGGTTAACTCAGTATAAAAATGATGGCTTCGACAACTGATGAAAAAATCTGTATACATACCATCAGTGTTGTCTTCTAGTGACCAGCTGCTATGTTTAATATCATAGATGTTATATGGTAGCTGATGATTAACTCAGTATAAAAATGATGGCCTTGACAACTGACGAAAAAAATCTGTATACATACCATCAGTGTTGTCTTCTAGTAACCAGCTGCTATGTTTAATATCACAGATGTTATATGGTAGCTGATGGTTAAAAATGCAGATTTGATCTTTCTTGTTGCTATATGCACGTACACTATAATGTCATGAGAATATTTTAAATTTATTCGTGACATGACCTAATACCATTATTTTCATAAAGTAAGTGCTTTATCTTCAGGTGTCGGGAAGTCAGTCAAGCGAGGGTCATTACATGGTGGTCCCTGATGAAGAAGAGATGTACGAAGAAATTGATCCTGGCTCTAGTCAGCACTCTGAGAGATCTTCTTCCATGTACGCGTCGATTGAACCGGAGAGGCGTCAACTTCCGCCAGCTCCACCGACTGTAGAAAGTTTGAAGTGTGTTGCCCAGGCTCACTCCAGACAAGGTACTCATTTTGTTCTCTGTTATTTATTAAGATTTTGTTTAGCATAAAATTTTAATGGATCTTACAGTCTAAATGGTGTGTGTGTATATATATTTTTATTGTTACGCAGTAGTGTTTTTCAAGTTGCACAGTGTTTCTAGGTGAGTTACAAAGATATAAAAATATTATCTGTCTTACCATCTTCATAATGTTTCAGTTTTTGGTGGTCACGAGTATGAACCTGGCGAGACAGGGATCGTTATAAATAAAAGTTAACGGTACTCGATGTTTTAAGAAAGAGAGAGAGAAAATCATAAACATTATGAGAAAGTTCAACCTTTGAACCCGTCAGATACATATCTGTAAAAGAAAATATGCTATTGAAGGAATTGTCGTGGTTTCATCCTTTCCACCCCTCAAAACGTACTGTTGAACGAGTCGTGGTGACGGTCACTAGAAAGCTCTCTTTTTTACACCCCTTTATTTATTGAAGAAAAAAAAAACTGTCAGTAATCAGTAAATTTTTATGATGGAATTTTAAATTTATTCTAACTACCTGTTTACTCCTGTAGTCTGACATGAGTTGCAGTAAGCTTGAGGGCTTATAACAACGAAGTTTGGGGTTTGATGCTTGCAGTGGGCATCATAGTGTGTTAGTCATTACATCTGTCTAGATTCTTAGAGATTATGATTACTTCCTAAATGTTGTATTTTGGTTTCAGGGAAATGAGATTTTAGAAAATTGTAATAATATATGTGTATTTACACCTCCATTACATATTGATTTGTCTCTGTCCGTCCTGATCTTATGGACAGAAAATCTCCAGAATAGATCAATGGCTTTTGGCCAAACTTATATGACAGATACTATATACAAAGTTCTGGATATGATTAACTTTCGAAGGTCATGGGTCAAAGATCAGTCAGATGGTGGGAGGAGGCTTAAACGAACAGTTTAACATAAATTGGGGCATAGGTTTTTCATAAACACATTTTGTACTTGTTTTAAATTATCATGATCAAGATATTATATAAGCTTCTTTTACATTGACCCCCTAGTGGTTAAGTGGTAAATCTGTGGGCTTATTCTGCTAAAAAAAAAAGGGCACAGCACAGACTGCCCATTGCGTAGCTTTGTGCTTAATGACAAATAAATAAATCTTTTCCATTGCTGAACTTTTTCCACTACTACATATGCAATTGTTTTTCTTTCTGATATCAGAAAAACTCTAAATTGGACTGTATTATTAAATTCTGTGTAATGATTGATTGTTGTAAACTGTTGAACTCCTAATTAATTGCTTGTTTATGGGCTAATTTGAAACATTCTCCATTTTTACACTTTAGCACCTAACTTAACTGTTTATACTTACTTGAACCTTTTAAATTTGTTACTGACATTCGATTAAGAAGGACACTAAAGTTTCAAGAAGAGTCTTATGATTTTTAAGTTTTTATAACTAGACATTTTTTAATAATTTGTTTTACTAAGTTATTGTGAAATAATGGGGAACTTTGCTGTTTTAATTGTGCCTTAATATTTTCAGCTTCCTATACTTCTGCGACTTCCTTTGACATTAGCGATGTGATGGGAACAACAGAAGATGATGCCAACCAACTTATGAAAGACTTGTCTGGCCTTTACTCTGTAGTTGATAAATCGGGAAAGCAGCGGCAAACCATTCATTTGGCTGAAGGAGTGAGCTTTCTTCCGAGTTCCAAGGATGAGCCACAGACTGTTGAAGAAATGTACGCCAAAGTTCATAAGAAGAGACATGGCTCATCTTCAAGTGCATCAGGTATGGAAGAAATTGGAAAATATTCTTATCCCCCTTCAGTGGATGTATTTGCTCCCCCTGTTCCCCCTAAAAGCCCAACAGTTGTTACAGACTTTCCACTTGATCCTTCCCCCACAACTCGTCGCCATGTAGTTAACTCAGCTGTTCTTCCTGTGGCTAATTCTATCATTATGTTTTCCCCAAGACCTCAGTCGACTGATATTGTAACTAGGGATGATGATGATGATGGGGAGGATAGTGATCCAGGATATGAGCCTGTTAAGCATCAGAGTCTTGCTACTAATGATCCTGATTACGAACCATTGAAACATCAAAAATATACTTCTAATAACCCTAGTTATGAATCCTTAAAATACAAGAAATATACTTCTAATGATCCTGGCTATGAATCTGTAAAAGATAAGAAGTATGTGTCTAATGATCCTGGCTATGGATTGGTAAAACAAAAGAAGTATGCATCTAATGATCCTGGCTATGAATCTGTAAAAGAAAAGAAGCATGCATCTAATGATCCTGGCTATGAATCTGTAAAACAAAAGAAGTATGCATCTAATGATCCTGGCTATGAATCTGTAAAACAAAAGAAGCATGCATCTAATGATCCTGGCTATGAATCTGTAAAACAAAAGAAACATGCATCTAATGATCCTGGCTATGAATCTGTAAAAGATAAGAAGTATGGGTCTAATGATCCTGGCTATGAATCTGTAAAAGATAAGAAGCATGCATCTAATGATCCTGGTTATGAACGTGTTAAAGGAGACTTAGATGATCTGAGATATGAAAATGTTGCTCAGCCAGCTGTAGCAGGCAAATCTTTAAATGGTTTTACATGGGAGAGTCCAGCTAACAATATGACACACATGCCGCAAGATCAAACTTTGAGACATCATGGGTACGAAAGTCTGAAGGGTCTTCACAGAAATGATTCTGATGCGACAGAATCATATTACGAGAAAGTAAGGCCTAGAGGATACGATAGTAACAGCGAGTTTGGTGATCCAGACTACGAGCCTGTTAGAAGGCACGAGAGCGAACGTGCAGACCCTAATTACGAAAAGATTCGTAGGTTAGCACGAGCTGAAAGTGATGTCACTGATCCTGGTTATGAATGTGTTAAGAAACCTCCATTGCCTCCTTTAAATGCAGCAACCTCGCATGAACCACCTTACGAAATTGTTCACGGAGCGGAAAGTGACGTAAGCGAACCAGGATACGAGAGTGTACACCATCAGGACCATGGAAAACACCAAAGTACCTCAGGCCATGTGGTGGAAGAGTTTTTTAATTACTTAATTGACCCTAGTAGTAAAGTGGAAGGACTAACATTTTCCTATCCAGATTATGAAATGGTGAAACATATGCATAGTAATACTCCAAACCGCAGTGACGATAGTGAAGAATTTTACGAAACCATACCCTCAAAGGACCGCTCGGAATCTCATGTTTTAGAAACGGTGCCCCAACTGACCGACTACAATCCAGATGAAGATAGGGGCAGCAAAATATGTAGTGGTGGTAGAAGCAATGATAGCAAAGTTAAAGATGAGCAGGAAAATAGTATACCGGTAAGTTCACATGTTACAAAAATGGAACAAACAAAACCTGAAGAAAGCACCATCAAAGTGGGTGCAACTCGAGAAGTGGAGGAATACCCCAAGTGGGATAGCGGACCAGTAGAGGTCTAAGGAAAAAAAAATCAAATGTTCGAGTTTAAAAAACATAACTCTATCTGTATGTCGTGTTTTAACTACCAGGCTAAATTTAAAAGATAATGACTGTAGCTTGTGACCTTAAAGGGACAGACTGTTGTGTGTGACCTTTGACTAAAGTGGACATCATATGTATGGTCAGTGTGGTTAAGGAAGTCTTAATAGGCTAGTTTGGAGTATATAAAGAAATGGTGTGGGTGCTTCCACTGTAGAGTAAATTTTATTATGTACAGTAATCTGTAAATATTATTAGCTTAACTTGCCTAAATTTCATCACTAGTAAGTTCTTTTATGTACTAAATACAGTTTTAGGAGCAAAAGGAATTATGAAAAGAAAAAAAAAATCCTTTGAGAATAGGCAATATCTCTCACTTCTTGAAACTTGAAGTAAGCCACTTTTAGATAATAAAGTTTAGAAATGGCTTGGATGGGTAATGATAATGAAAGAACATTTATTACAAGTAACAAATGTATGTTTCAACAAGCTTTTGTCATCACCATAGGGTATCTGATGGCAATAAAAGCTTGTCAAAGTGTTTTACATTTCTTACTTCTAATAAAGTTTCTTTCATTACCCATCCAAGCCATCTCCAAACTTTATTGTCTAAAAGTGGGTTTCTCATCTTCAATATTTCAAAGGGCAATGTGTTCGATGATCTTAACCGAGAGATATTGTTTCGTTAGGCTAATATTTTTTAAAGTGTACTGCTTTATATTGTAATGCTGTGGCTATGACAGAGCTCTTAAGTCGTTTTTCTCTGATAAGAGCTTGTCTTTTTTATTTTTTGTAATGGTGTAGAGAGAGAGAGATGGCTTCCTTAGTCTTCCTTTATTGGTGGTTCTGCAGCTCTTTTGGCCGGCATTCGAAACGCATCTTATGAGAGCCATATGTTCTGCTATAATTGAAGCTGTGATTGTTCAACAAATAGACTAAAAAGTTCTTTTAATCATTGTTCCAGATTTCTTTTGGTTTATCCTATGCATTCTTTATTGCACGACGATAAGGTTTCACAAGTGACATACTTGGAGTTTAGACTGTTCGAATTTTGTTTCATTAGAGATAAGGAGTTTTGTGTTTTATTTCCTTATTTTAAGTTAACTGGAAATTTTTATGAATGTGCTGAAGATAACATTGACGTGGTAGTGCATAGAACAGTGATGTTAGTGTGTGGTTTTTGGCTCTGTTCATCTGGAAATTTTTTTAACGCCTATGAATTTTGTTGGTAGAGCAGTATTACCTAAAACTCTTGCAATTCTGCTAAAAGGGAAGGAAATTTAATAGTGACATGAGGTATTTGTCTGCAATGGTTGTTTTTCTGGAGATTCTGATGGTTAAGCCACTGTCCCATCTACTGTAGATGAGGATGACTGGTGGTGAAGCCACTGTCCCATCTACTGTAGATGAGGATGACTGGTGGTGAAGCCACTGTCCCATCTACTGTAGATGAGGATGACTGGTGGTGAAGCCACTGTCCCATCTACTGTAGATGAGGATGTCTGGTGGTGAAGCCACTGTCCCATCTACTGTAGATGAGGATGTCTCGTGGTGAAGCCACTGTCCCATCTACAGTAGATGAGGATGTCTGGTGGTGAAGCCACTGTCCCATCTACAGTAGATGAGGATGTCTGGTGGTGAAGCCACTGTCCAATCTACTGTAGATGAGGATGTCTGATGGTTAAGCCACTGTCCCATCTAGTGTAGATGAGGATATTTGGTGGTGAAGCCACTGTCCCATCTATTGTAGTTGAGGATGTCTGGTGATGAGGCCGATATCCCATCTACTGTAGAGGAGGATGCCTAGTGGTGAGGCCATTGTCTCATCTACCGTAAATGAGGAAGTCTGTTGATGAGGCCGATATCCCATCTACCGTAGATGAGGAAGTCTGGTGATGAGGCCGATATCCCATCTACCGTAGATGAGGAAGTCTGGTGATGAGGCCGATATCCCATCTACTGTAGAGGAAGATGCCTAGTGGTGAGGCCACTGTCTCATCTACCGTAGATGAGGAAGTCTGCGTAGCTCAATCACAGATACATCATTAGAGTAAGGTTTCTGAAGTTTAAAACATATTTCAAAAGTTCCTCAGTTAGAGGCCACTAAATATTGGAGTGAACAACAAACCCACTACAAAATTATCAGTTTGTTCAGAAAAAAGAATCCTGGTTTGAAAGTCATTGGAGCTGACATAAAAAGTTAATCAATTCCAAAATAGTCTCTTTGAAAGGTCTGTTGTTGGTGGGTTTAGGGGGGATATCTGTGTTTGTTATATTTTGGTGGTTGAAGATTACAGGGTTATTCAGGAATATATGTCTTGATTTTTAAAATTGGCTTAAAAGTCCCATGGTTGTATTTGTAACTTTCAATTTGGCGACAAAATTTTGTGTAAATTACACAAATGTCAATTTCTGTTTGAAGTGCAGTATTACAAACTCCTGATTGTTGTGGTAAGTGGTAAGAAAATGATTTAAAAAGAGAGAGAGAGAGAGAGAATGAGCCAATGGCAGCTTACGAAGTGCCTCATGTAGAAGTTCCATGATCGTATCCCAAACATTAAAACCAGAGTGGTTTTCTTTGTACTAGTAATTATGTTTTAGTTGCAGTGTCTAGAAAAATATAATAAAACATTAATTAACTGCTACTAAAGCTTCAATCATGACCTAATATTGCTGCGTAAGGAAGTGGAGAGTGTGGGCCTAAAAAGAACAAGTAGCATGCCAGAATGACCTGTTGCTATGTCAACAGGAGAGCTTGGTTAGGCCAGCTGTGAACTGCCTAATTAGGAAGTGAGAAACGGGCTTTGCAGAGATAAGAAGTTGATGTCAGTTGGCTGAAAATGGAGCCGGTTCTTCACCCGTTAAATAGGTCACCAACTGCCACTGATATCTGCTGAAATACACGTGTTAGCAAGTGGATTGAAAGTGGCTAACAAGTTTTATTGAGACCACATTTCTCGATGTATTGGATAATGACTGCCGATGAGTGACCATTTATTACTGTGAACATTTTAAAAAAGGCCGGTCACAAATACAGTTGTAGATGTTTATGGTGTCAAAGCTCATTGGTTGTTTATCAGCATTTCATTAAAAACAGGGAAGCAAATGAAACAGTGTTATTTGCACTACCAAAAGGGCACAAAAAATATTTTAGTTTATTTGAATATATGGAGTGTTATTGCAGTGTTACAATGTATATTCAGGAAGTGAAGGTAGCCTGTGTTTCGGTGTTAGTTGACCACTATATTAAAAAAAAAAGAAGCATTTCATTGCCATATTAAAACTTGTTTAATATGTAGATTAGAACATCATTAGATGTAAAACCTGTACATGTAAGTTTCTGGAAAAGTTCAGCTGTAAATAAGAATATTCATAAAGGTCAAAGTTAAATGGTTGTCCAAGATTAAGCCTAGACGGTCTTTTTTTTTTATTTGCTTAATTAAAAGATATTTACAATGTTTTATAACTGTGAAGTTGTTTGTGTGTATAATGTTTAAGATCGTATCAATGATTGAATTTAAAGTTAAACATGCCTTGCATGTTATCTTTTTGTGGCATTTTCAGGTGTTTCAATAGATACACACAGCACAGTTTGTTCTCAAAGTTAGATATAATATCTGGTTCCTATAATTCAGTTGAGGAAATGTACAGACTAGAATGTGTTTTCAGTTGTATGTAGAAATACAAGTTTGAAAGTAATTTCTTGTGTCATGTTAATGTTTGAACAAGATAATGTTAAATCCACCCCTATTATTAAATATAACTCTTAGTTGGAGTTCAGTAGTTTTCATGTGTTCAGGTTTTAAAGACTTGTATTGGTCATTAATCTACTTTTTTTAAACTTCCAGAAATTGTGTCCTTTGTTATAAACTTTTAAACACAACTGTTCGACTGTGATTGCTTTAGTTTCATTGCATTATCTTTAACTCCACGTAGTTAATTGAATTGGATACCAGCTTACAAGTTCAAGACTCAATTTATAACTTGTATAATGATGGTAAACTGTTGAAGACAAGAAAAATGTTGTTGTTTTTTTTGTAATTAGTTCCTTCTTAAGAATCTGTATAATATCAGTAATGGATGTGCGTTAGGTGTCGTAACATGTTTGAATTCAGAACGTTTACGTCAACATTTTTATTATAGTCTTGTTAACTAAACCCTTTGTTAATTGGCTTTCATTGATTTCCAGCACTTAATTTTTACCTGTGTAGTAGTTTGTGACACACACTCCCCCCCCAAAAAGTACACGAGTTCAAAAGAGTGTCTCGAGACTTTTCCCATAATGCCTCAACTGAACAATATTTTCATCAGCCTTATGTCTGTTCACTTAACTCTTTCATTGCTACATTAATATGCAACTCTTCCAGTGTTTGGTTTGTTTTTAGTTACACATTAAAAACACTGAAAGATACAATTTAATATTTCATTATTTAGATGAAACTTTAAAGTGATAACATTTGAGAATTTTGAAGGGAAATACCTTTTTATTTTTATTACTCATGGTGGTATTTTATTACTTGTACTACTGCTCCAGAGGAAGACACGTGCCCACAGAAGTAAAAAAATTAATATTGGTACTATCCACAATAGCAATCTAAAACAGAGTTTCTTAATCTTTTCAATGTCAGAGATAAGCTTGCCGTCTCGTTAAACTGTCACCGACCGCTAAAATACAACAAAGAGACATTACGACTTGCATATGAATATTTTGTCCATTTTTGTTTGTTCTTGTGGAATACCATGAACTGGCAAGGCGGTTGTGATGTCTTACTACCGACTGATGGTTGAGAAATATTGATCTAAATAAGCCTGTAAACCAGGAATGGTTTGTTCTTCTGATACTGAATACTGACAGTTATATAAGAGTGAAATGAAGTTCATGATGTAGGTAAGTTTCTAGAATACCATGGACTGGCAAGGTGGTTGTGATGTCTTACTACCGGCTGATGGTTGAGAAATATTGATCTAAATAAGCCTGTAAACCAGGAATGGTTTGTTCTTCTGATACTGAATACTGACAGTTATATAAGAGTGAAATGAAGTTTATGATGTAGGTAAGTTTCTACAGGCAAGAACAAGTTTGTTACTCATCTCGGTATCCGATTCTTTACACGTTAAGGCAAGTTTAAAATGATGTCTCTGTCTTTACGGTGATGTTACCTATTGAGACGTAAAGAGTTTGTCAGCAAAAAAGTATTCTTTGTTACTTGTTTACAGTGAGGTTAAATTAGAGCTAGTTAACCTCTATTAAAAAACCTCACAACACCTGACTAGCGACAGAGTCAGAACATGACTTTCTTCAGTATTTTATATTGGAATTTTTAGAGGCAGGTATTGAACCATTAACCATTCCCAGGTAGCAGGACTATCTGAATTATTAATGCATTACAAACAGTTATTATTCACAAAATGTTATATTTGTATTTGAAAAGAATAAGAAAATTCAAGTTTTGTCTGTTGATAACTGTTCAAAACCACCAGTTTTTAGGTGCTAAATTTATAGTTTAACGTGTTTTCAGGTACTGCCATTTAATAAAGAATATTGCTGGATATAAAGAGATTAATCTCTTCGAAACTAAAGCATTTCTTGGTAAATTATAGCAGTAAGTGGATCATTAATAACAGACCTAATCAATGTCGTGTTGTTTTCTGTCGGGTTAATCATAACGTTTGTTTCTCTTGCTCAAACTTTTGCTGTAAACCCCCCCCCCCCAAATCTATCAGATACTGCCTTTTTTTCGTCCAATATATCAAAACTTTAAAAATTTACGCCATTCTGTTAGAAAATATTATAATATTCTGTCATAATGGAGTGAACCAAATTGATTTCTTAAATTGAGTATATTTGTTTCAGTTGATGAAATATTTGTCAAGTGAAATTTTACTGATAACTGACTATATTTTCATAGAAAATTGGCCCTAGATAGGAGTGTTTGTCTTTCAACTTCAGTTCTCTATGATGCTAGTAGTATCTGCCTGCTTAAAATCTGATTTTGTCAAATTGTTGATCAAATGTAATGTATTATTATTATTATTAGCAATAATTTTGTTTAAATATATCAGCATCATTTGTTTTTGTGAGAAAAAAGCAGCTACAGTTTTAATGTTTTTTTTTATGATTGTTATTTATGAGTATAATGTTTTCTGTAGATTTACATAATGTAAAATGATTTATGCGATAAGACATTTGGATATAAATTTAGATTTTTATAATTTATTACAGAATCTGCTGTAAAACATTGCATCATATATATATATATATATTTGATTATCTGAAGAAAATCACAAATGTATAGGTCTTCATATAGCTTTCTATACTTTTACTATATCATCCTGTATTAACATATCATAAATCAACACATCACTTAGTGCCAAAGGTTTAAATATTTTAATGTGTATTCTGCATTAAAAAAAGAAGGAAAAAAACAAGAAGAAGATATAGAACAAACTGGACATGGAATTCTAAGTTGTGCAATTGTCTTTTGTTTAAAGGTTTATTGGTATAAAATAAAGGGGGAACAGGTCCCCAATTGTTAAGAGGGCTCATTGGATATTATTATTACAATTTAAAGAAGTATGTATAGCCGTCATCATAGGTGATCTTGTTTAATTTGCTCCTTAAAGGCTTACTGTTGTATTATTACGTATCAACTTGGCTTGATGTTTGTAGATATTTTGAACTTTTAATTTAGTGTTTTCTTTAAATGTCCATCCAAACCTAATAACTGTATTTTAAAATATTTATTGTTATAAATATCCCGTGATGTTCTTACTCAAGCTTGTTTTTAATTCAGTTTGTTCCTTGAGGGTTCTCTTAATAGTGAATGTAACAAAAAAAAGTCGAAAGCTTTGAAAAGGACCTCTTTTCAGAAATGTTGTACTTTGTCTACTGATACTAGAATTAAATTAAAATGTAAATCACTTCCAATATTGTAGTACAAGATTTAAACCTGCCATTAAATTCATGTAAGTTTAATCCAAGTATGAAATTTTTCTAACTTGATAGCTAAATGAAACTGAAGAAAATTGGGGGTTAATATTTGAATAATATTCTCTCTAAGATAAGTGAAAATAGTTCTATTTATTCATCCGATATATATTTTTTTGACTTTGTATAAGATTACGATTAGAATTTTCAAGGTGTAGTAAAGTTAGAAATATACGAGTCCTTGTGCTTTCCATAAACTAAATTAATAGCCTCCAAAAATATAATTTAAATATGAGCATTATTTTCACCCAGATAACCCAATTATGGGGGGAAAAAAGGTACCAATTTTCTAACCGTGATACTATATCTTAGTCGTAGTAACGTTTTATAATAAACTGAACTCAATGTTTCTTAGATTGTCCTTTATCTTTGTATTAATAACTGGATTTTTGTGCATTACCAGTGCCCGTGCCAAAGG
>NW_013674782.1:21123-25093 GCF_000517525.1 Limulus polyphemus
GATACTATATCTTAGTCGTAGTAACGTTTTATAATAAACTGAACTCAATGTTTCTTAGATTGTCCTTTATCTTTGTATTAATAACTGGATTTTTGTGCATTACCAGTGCCCGTGCCAAAGGCTCTGAAAAAAAATCTCCAACAAATATTCTTAAGACATTTGATCAGTGCTACATATCAAAAAAGTAAAAACTTCAAAGTAAAATAGACATTAATGTGATGATGTAATCTTTATTTGAAAAATGTTTCTATAAGTAAAATAAAACGCATTCTGTTGACAGATATCTGGATGTTTTTATTTAATTAGACGTAGTAACATTTATAAAAAAAAAATACCCTTATTCACAGGCTTACTTCAGATGGTCTGTGGAAACGTTGTATAACGAGAAGCTGTAGCACAGTGGGCAAATCCTCCAAGGTGAAAAGAAAAATTCAGGTGGTCTGCAAACAAAAACGTTTAAAAAAGCACTAACTTAGCTCAAGATAATATTTTAATTGATATGGCGTGTGTGGAAATTGTTTACTATGTAGGTGAATATGATAATAGAAATATTTAATGTGGTTTAGCAATAAGCTTTATGTGATACAATGCTAGAATCAAAGATCTGGTCGCAGCAGTGGGCACAAAGCAGGTGACCAGTTTTGGAGATTTAACCTATATATATATATATATATATATATATAGTACCACCACAGTCTACCAATATTCCACTAATATCTACTTGTGTTGAGCTGGCTTTGTAACTGTTCCTACAGCAGTAATACGTGTGTCAGTAGTGAGAAGTAAAGAGTGATGTTAAGAAAAGATAATTAAAAAACAAAGAAACAAAAATGTGCATTCTTGTGTAGACATGAGACAATAACCTTACTACTGAACCTGTGAACGAATCGATAGCTTCATTCCATCAGGATAGATCTCGGAACCTTTCACTAAAATGGCCAATTAGAATTCTGAAAGTATGAGGGTTCTGATCTTACAAGAAATCTTCTCTTTGTTATAGTGTCATCATGTTACTGGTCATTCTCTCACACCATTAGTTAGCTGTAGCATGCACACACCATTCAATCAGCCAGTGAAGGATGTTGCAGTTCTTGGCCTTTTCTACACTAAATTGCTGCAACATCTCCACGAGTAAAATAGATAATATCTGCCATATAAAGAACAAAGGAAACCAGAATGAAACAACGCCAGTGGTTTTCTGGACCACGTGTTTATGTTAAACTGCACAGAAGCAAACTAAATATTTCTACGTAAGAGAAAATGGTGGAAGAAATGCCCACATACCACGGTTTTCCTCCCTCCTTTATTTAATGCTTGTCTTCAAGTCGAAAATTTAAACTTAAGCCCAGTAAACTTGAAACTCATGACATTGTCAAGAAGTATGTCAAATTTCCTTTGCTCTTACGAACAGTTACACTCCACATGGACACCACAGCTCATAACCCTCTAAAACTGGGTAGGGTAAAATTGCATGCCACAACCTTTTACAGTTTCATTAAAAAGTTAAACAACTATTACCAATGTATGTCAATAAGCTTGACATCATAACTTAGTTTAATAATATAAGCTTTAAAATTATTTAAATTTTAATTTCTTAATTCCAAAACAAAATGTTTATATAAACTCTTAATCTTCACTTATCTGTATCGTGTGACACTTCTTTGCCCTAAGTTGTCCATTTTCGATTTAATTCTACTTCTGTATCATCTCCTAGCTCTTTTGTGGAATTTTACTTACACTATACATTTCCCTGAGCTAAACTGTCAACTTGTAGTGACAAAGCTTTTAGCTTTAGGGAGATACAAGTAATAAAATAATGAAGGCCACGTGTGCCATGATTCTCGTGGAATATCCTGCTATCAAAAATTGTCATACATTCTCGGACATTTAATATTGTTCAGTCTGTAACCAATATAAAGCAAATGTTTGAATTTGTTGATAGCTATTTGACCTCCAGCTTTTGGAATAAGCAAATTCGAACATTTTCTTTATGCATGTTGAAGTTCTGCTTGACAAGATATGGGAATTATTTAAGCTGTTTCTAGTTCAGTTAGAAAGCCATATAAATTATATAAGTTTAAGATATTGTATTTTATGTGCGTGACAATATTTCGTATTCTAAATTGCATATTTGATGTCGACTTTCACTATACATTGCAAAAGCTTGAAAAATATAAGATTTAAGACAAGAGTATTAAATTTCTTGGTTTTTGTGTCTTTTTATTTATTGTTATAAAAGAAACTAGGGCTTACACTGCTAATAACGGGATTTTGATACTGTGGTGGGCACAGCACAGACTACCCATCGTGTAGCTTTTTACAACATAAGTAACTAAAACCTGAAAGTTAGAAAATATTAGTTTAAATAAGCAAATTTAAATGAAATTAAATAAACAAAATTCTGTGATCAATAATAGCAAGTTCCAGGGCAACTGTGTAATTCGTTACTAGCACAACTGGATTTGTTGTTTACACATAGTTGTCTGGTGTAATAAATAGTCTGAGAAGGTCAAGTGCTACTGTAAAATATAAATGAAAAGCTTATTAGGTTTCGCTGTACAAATAGTGCATAGTTGTATCTTGCAATATTTATACATTCTATAAAAAAAAGTTACGTTTCGTATTTTTTGCAATATGGTGGTTACAAGGGCGGTCAAATGAACCGAGTTCATATACACAGGTAAAATATAGTTATACTAAAAAAACTTTGATGCTAATTTAGGAAGTTCTAGAGGTTATGCAAATGAAACTTTAAGGTGTAAAAAAAAGTGTTTTTAATCTTAACATGAAAATCGGCTGGCTTGCACAAAGACTAGTTTAATTCAGACTCTTGACTCCATAAACAAACTTTTGACAAGCCTTTAGCAAAAATACTTAATTTAAAAAAATCTGATTTTTTCTGTACTAATGTTTGCTAAAAGTCAAATTTAGTGAAGATATAGTTACTATATAAAAAGTTATAGTATGGATACTTTTAGGGTTACTTGGCGATTGCAAGATCGATTAATTAAAATTATCGAGCATATATATATATATATATTCAAAGAAAGTAACCTTTAGTGAAAATACAATGTTGAATAAAGTAATTGAAAGAAAATTCTTCATATGGGTCATAGCAGTAATACGTCAAAATACCTTTACAAGATGAACTAATACAAACAAAAGAAAAACCCTTTAGTATAAGAAAATGAAAAACTCCTCACAAAACACGAATATAGGTAGTTTTGGAATAAAAATGTCAGAAAGTTGTGTTACGTCTCTGTTCGTTAGTTAATTTTCCGTATAATTTCTTTCCGAAGAAACTTTAGCGATACAAGTCATTTCTTAAATAAAACTGGTTTATTCTTTCTAAATACAACTTTGCAATACACTTAATTTTCACAGTCGCGCTATAATTCACAACGAACGACTTACGTGCTCGACTCAGTTACATTGTTGCCGTCACTTCTTACCGGTCTTATATATAAAAGAATACCGAAATCTAGTAACGCTTGAGCATTCACAAACCTTCGAGAATATGACGTGTTACTAGCATCACGTGACTCCCGCTGTCGTAACACTAGTATAAGTACATTTCACACATAAAGTGGCTAATGAATCAAGATTAAACAGGAGTAATATGATGTAGAAACAGCAGCCTTACCGTTTTGTTACCAAGTAGGAAACTGTTGACTTCTGAAAAACCTTCCTATATATACTTGAAGATCGGAAAAAGAATCAATGTTTATTATAGGGTTTCACAATCATCAGTTCCAGTACACAACACCATCTACTCTGAAAACACTACAGCAAATATCTAGCTAATCATATTGTTACGCCTCCAGTCGTTACTTAATTTTCCGTAAATTCTTTCCGACTAAACTTTAGCGACACAATTCCTTTCTTAAATAAAACTGGTTTATTCTTTCCGAATACAACTTTACGATACACTTAATTTCAACAGTCGCTCTATAACAAACGCTATAACTCA
>NW_013674783.1:0-7283 GCF_000517525.1 Limulus polyphemus
CTTAACAGTGTCGTCTTGATGGTGCTTCTATAAGTTATATTTATTCTCTTAGTAAAGTCAATCAACATTCTTAACAGTGTCGTCTTGATGGTGCTTCTATAAGTTATATTTATTCTCTTAGTAAAGTCAATCAACATTCTTAACAGTGTCGTCTTGATGGTGCTTCTATAAGTTATATTTATTCTCTTAGTAAAGTCAATCAACATTCTTAACTGTGTCGCCTTGATGGTGCTTCTATAAGTTATATTTATTCTCGTAGTAAAGTCAATCAACATTCTTAACAGTGTCGTCTTGATGGTGCTTCTATAAGTTATATTTATTCTCTTAGTAAAGTCAATCAACATTCTTAACAGTGTCTTCTGGATAATGCTTCTATAAGTTATATTTATTCTCGTAGTAAAGTCAATCAACATTCTTAACAGTGTCTTCTGGATAATGCTTCTATAAGTTAAACTGTTTTCTTAGTAAAGTCAAACAACATTTCTAACAGTGTTTTCTGGATAATGCTTCTATAAGTTAAACTGTTTTCTTAGTAATGTCAAACAAGATTTCTAACAGTGTCTTCTGGATAATGCTTCTATAAGTTGAACTGCAGTTAGAATGAGTGTACTTGAGTTTATGTTCTATCTCCAAATGATAAAACCGCTTTTTAGATACCTAAGCTTTATAACATATCAAAACCTGACAACCTGCAAAATTAATTAATTCGAAGTTGGCAAACTTTAGAGAAAACATGGTTATGATTTTGTGAAACTTATATAATTGTTTTATAAGTCCATAATTAGCATAATATTTATTCTACTGAGATCCTGAATCCTATCTGAAATGTTAGTGTTTTTTCAGGATTCTTGTATTATTGAGTTCCCTGAACCTTAGCTCGAAAGTTACTATATTTCAGGATCTTGTTTATTTGTATCTATGGGTTCTCTAAGAAACATATAATAAAGGTTGTCTGGGAGTTACCAGCCATAGGGGATGTTGTATGTAAACGTTTGCCTTAACTAGAACAGATACGGGTGGTTTATATACTTCAAGTGGTTTTAATATCCGCTCCTATATTTTCTGTTTACCAGATAACATCTGGCTTTAACAGCCTTCGTCAGTCTGTTGTCTTTTCACAAGATAACATTGGTCATAATTTTTGTCATCAGTGTGTATCTTTTCAATAAATGACACGAAGTCATTAGTTTTGTCGTTAATATTTCGCTGGCTAATACCAGGTCACAACATTCGTCAGTGTGTTTTCTTTTAACTAGATAATACCTGGTCATAACCAATATCAGAGTATTTTCTTAACACTAGATAACGCCTGGTCATATTCTCCGTTAGTGTGTTTTGTTAACACTAGATAATACGTAATCATAACCTCTGCCAGTGCGTTTTCTTAACATTATATAATATCTCGTCATAACCTCTATCAATGCGTTTTATTAACACTAGATAATACCTGGTCATAACCTCTGTAATTTTGTTATCTTAATACTAGATAATATCCGATCATAACCTCTGTCAGCGTGTTTTCTTAACACTAGATAATACCTGGTCATAACCTCTCTCATTGTGTTTTCTTAACACTAGATAATATCTGATCATAACCTCTGTCAGCGTGTTTTCTTAACATTAGATAATATCTGATGATAAACCCTGCCTTGTGTTTTCTTAACATTAGATAATATGTGATGATAACCTCTGTGAATGTATTATCTTAACACTAGAATATATCTGGTCTTAATTTTCGTCGTCAACGTGTTTTAACAGTAGTTTCCTTATTACTATATAATAACCCTTGATGCGTACAATATGTGATCTTTTCTTCCCTCTATTTTATAGAATGTAATTTGGAGCTTCAATGACTGCGAGTTTGCAGGGTAACTAGTAAACCGAAATTATAGACATATTACTACATTCTTTACACATTTTTGTACCTTATAACACTTCAACTGATTTTAAATATTCTGATCTATTTTTTTGTAAAAGCATTAAAAACATAGAGAATGTTTAGGTTTGTCCAGGAATATGAAGTACATTTTAGGATTTTGGTTACTAGAAAATTAGGTTTTTTACATAGAGCACTAAATTGTTTCACTTGCATATAGATTACACACGCAAAATCGTCTCTGTTAACATTCGAGGGTTTGTGTTTTATTTAACTATATTAACAGATAAGTGTCATTTCTTGGAAGATGCACAAAAGTTATAGAGAAACACAAAACACAAGTTTAACATCTACAGGTCTTCAAACTGCTGCTTGTTATGACTTGTGTTTCATGTGGCGTATGAAGCTATTTACTTGGACATTTATTAAATCCACGAATCTGATTATTTTAAAACCACCGATAATCTGGTTCTTTTAAAAAACACTGGTTATTGATCCACAAATCTGGTTCTTTTAAAAACAATGATTATTAATCCACGAATCTGATTATTTTAAAACCACCGAGAATCTGGTTCTTTTAAAAAACACTGGTTATTGATCCACAAATCTGGTTCTTTTAAAAACAATGATTATTAATCCACAAATCTGATTATTTTAAAAGCACCGATTATTAAATCCACGAATCTGGTTATTTTAAAAGCACCGATTATTAAATCCACGAATCTGATATTTTGAAAGCACTTTTTATGATAATTTTATGTTTGCAACCTCCATTTTGTAGAGGTTTCAGTACGTATATGTGTATATATACATCTGTGAATATGTTGACGGTTAACTAACGAATAGTTTTTCTCAGTCTTCTGTCATATATGTTTAAACCTCATTAATTTCTATAAACTCAGTGCACCTCAGTTAAAGTATTTTAATGTGCGAGCAGATGGCATGCTATTTTCTCCACAGTCTAGAAGAGCAGGGAAGATGGGTGAGCTTGCCCAGTGTTGCTCATCCTTCTTCTTACACGGACTGCAGTATCCAGCTTCCCACTCCATCTCGATCTCGTCTTGTTCGCCTTCACGAACGTCGTTTTCACCGCCACTTTCCTAACGTTAGTAGTGAGGAACGCCTCATAAACTGTGAGTAGTTTTACATTCTAATTATTTCCTACTAAGTGAAATGAGCAAGAGTTTTTAATAGTTGATTTGTTCATCAGATAGCTAAAATAAAGTGCAATGTCAGATATGTGGTTATAGTATTGTGAGAAGTTTGTCAGATATGTGGTTATAATATTGTGAGAAGTTTGTCAGAGATGTGGTTATAGTATTGTGAGAAGTTTGTCAGAGATGTGGTTATAGTATTGTGAGAAGTTTTTCAGAGATGTGGTTATAGTATTGTGAGAAGTTTATCAGAGATGTGGTTATAGTATTGTGAGAAGTTTATCAGAGATGTGGTTATAATATTGTGAGAAGTTTGACAGAGATGTGGTTATAGTATTGTGAGAAGTTTGTCAGAGATGTGGTTATAATATTGTGAGAAGCTTGTCAGAAATGTGGTTATAATATTGTGAGAAGTTTGTCAGAGATGTGGTTATAATATTGTGAGATGTTTGTCAGAGATGTTGTTATAATATTGTGTGAAGTTTATCAGAGATATGGTTATAGTATTGTGAGAAGTTTGTCAGAGATGTGGTTATAGTATTGTGAGAAGTTTGTCAGAGATGTGGTTATAATATTGTGAGAAGTTGAGAGGGAAAAGAATAACTGCCATTAAATTAGTTCGTTTTGTTAAACTGCGTACTGACGTGTGTGTAGCTTTTATTTTGTTTATTGCTCACTTAAGTATAATTTCACATTTAAATAGGCACGCAGGCTTTTTTCGCATTTGCTTATGTGTTAGGTTGTTAAGAATAATATTTTATACTCTTCAACAAGTTGATATTCAAAAAAACGAGCATAGATAGTATGGTTCTGGCAATGTTTCTTAAACAGCCATCTAAAAAGTGGTATACAACGAATGAACTTTAAAATGTTATAAAGGTTATCAATGTTATAAATTTGGTTAACTGTAAAAAAGTGATAAATTCAGAAAAAGACTTAACACTACAGCAGGAAACTGCTAAAGTTCATTATAATATAGGTTTTATCACATAAAACTATAAATCCTCTTTACGAAAATAATACACAGTGAAGAAAGACAATCACAGATACATTTTTAATTGAATAAAGAAAAAATACTACCTCAGTGAAACACAATCTTATTCTACTTTGTTTGTTTAAAATGTAAAAAAAACAGTTTTATTTTCAACTAAAATCATGTGTTTCTCTCTGTGTGAACAACGAAGATGAAATGTACAGTGAAAGTAAACTATACATAAATGTGAATAAAATATGTGAAATTAAGTTAAAACCTTTTTCTTATTTATGAAAAATCTCCTATCTACATTTTTGTGGAAGACAATGCAAAAACATCTAATTTCTATTTTAAGTTTTAATTACCAATTTACAATGTATGTAATAGGACAAGTTTTTAATAATACGGAGCTACATTGCTTGGTTAATTAAGCTAGAGCAATAACTGGAAAGTAATGTTAAAAAGCTTTATTGAAATCTAATGTCTCCTTTTTTCAATACTGATTTTCAAAAGACAAAGTGGTCTATATTTTCTAGTTTCTATGGAGTTATTTAAATAGGGTATGAAAAGTATTTTTGCGAGCTCACAAGTTTAAAGCGTACCGTTAATCTATGCCAGCCTTAATAAAAACGTTTTAAAGTTTACAATAAATTACTTGAATTATAAGCAGTTTTCACATTAATTGAACTGACTTTAAAATGTCTCGATTTCGACATCAAGTTTGACAATATTTCTATGAATATCTTAAAACGTTTTAATTTATAAAATGGTGAACAAAGCAATAGGAATAAAACCTATTACAGAAGGGCGTAGTGTATGACAGTCGAGTCAATTGTAAGTTTTACGTAGTCCAGTTAAAATCTTTTAAAATGATATACATTCTAACGGTGCGCTCTGAAATAAATTGACAAAAACTAGGTTTAGAAATCACGTCAAACCTCACGTATAATAATCGCGAATTGTAGATATAAAACATTTATCACCTTTTAGAAGTGAAATTTATTCAACACACTTTATATACGATAAGAGTGAGAGGAAAGAAGTGAAAATTAAAACCGAATTTTGATGTTATTATTTCGCTAGATAATCGTCGACGGTCATATAATAAATTTAAATTAATCTATAATCACATCTCCGAAGCCATAGAGCTCCTGTGGTAATGGAGTTTTCAAATGTTTCCTTAGACTACCACTGCGCGCTGGTGTCTGACATCTTACTGCAAGGATTCCTCTATCTCACAGAAAACTACTTTGCTTTTTACTCCAACATATTTGGTTATAAAACAAAGGTGAGAATTTACAGTCTAACTTCTTATTAACGTATACTCGGAAATACTGAAGATATTTAAAATGTCTTGTTGCTTTTGCCACATCGAGTTTTACAATCGTTATAAAGTTCACGTTAATATATAAAGTACTTATCCATTGTAAGTGTTAGGTGTATTATAAGCACTACTTGGCACGTGTTATCATAGGTGTATTATAAGCACTACTTGGCACGTGCTATCATCGTAGTTTATTGTTATTTATTAACGCAGCTACTGAGACGAAGAAACAAAAGCACTGAAAAATAGCATTATGAGAAATAAAATGCAGCTATTACGTGAACTTTCTTATCACAAAACAAAGAAATAACTTCTCACATGTGACTTTTGATATTCACTAGCTAAAAACAACGAACTGTCACGAAATAGATGATCTAAGAAGCTAATTGGACTTTGGGAGAAACAAAATCTTTCAGTAAAATATTTTGGTGATTGGCTTTCAATCATGGGCATGTTAAGACTAAAATTGGAATGATAATCCGGTTATGTATGAATATATATGGTTTCTTCTTTGTAATGGAGCTTAAAACCATTCGAATACTTATCATTTGCTTACTATTTTAGGCTGATCGATTTCCTGAAATAAGACCTAAGTATGCTTAATTTTTATAAAACTCAATGACATTTTTCTATTCGAGTACAAATGATTAATGCAAAGTGTAACTTTTTTGAAATGAGAATTGTATGACATGAAACTTTATATCAGAATTGGAACAAGAGCAAAAAGGACAAATTCAGAGAAAATATTCCCTTCCTCTCTTTCTCTCTCTCTCTGTATGTGTGTGTGTGCAGCTTCCAATTTATACGAGTAAACTGAAACAAAAGGCAATACGTGTACACACATAGGTACAATGCACAAGCACTGCGCCACCTTTATTTAGATCACAGATTTTCGTTATACAAGCTAACACAATATCACAAAGTTCAAACGATTATAACCATTGTGCCATTTAAAGGCTAAAGTGAAGAATAGTGATTGGGTAAATAACTACAGATATCCTGCATAGTTTGTGGAGAAACTATGATGAAAAGGAAAGTATTAAAGACGAGCTTTGATAGCGCAGGAAAATAGAGTTATCCTTATTATTTATATTACAATTTTAGATATGTCAAAAGAAATGTTAAGGACGCAATGATAAATGCTGATATGAGTTTCGCCATCAAGTTTAAACAACTTTTAATGTACTAATTTTTACACAGCCCTAAGTATATATAACTTGCATGATGATAGTAATATAAAGTATATTAATAATGTGCAATAGAATTAGAATCAAAATATAAAAGAATACACGGCCACAATGTAACAAATTTGCTGCTATCACAATTAAAGTTAGTTGATTTTAGGAACAAGTAATAAATTTATTTACATATGTTTGTCATGCAACTGTGTTATATCACTTTGAGTTTCTTTTGTTATGAATATTGTTAAATTTTTCAATGGCAAAGGATTGTTACAGAAAATCGTGTTGACCATTATACGTCACTGTTTGTTTGTTTGTTCCGAAAATTCACGCAAAACTAAAACAAAAGGTCCTATATCCGTCACGTGTCCCTAATTTCAAACTGATAAACTAGAGGGAACTCTTGAGCTACTGGAATCGTGAAACTTGGCCGTCAATCTTGTAGCTCACCCACATTCCAAATGTGCAGAGCACGATTTTAGAGCAACGGTAAACGAACCGTGGACCATCGGATTCATTATTCTTCATTCTGATTTTGTTTTAAATGTGTATAGATTTGTTTTCGAGATATTTACTAATTTCAGTCAGTTGCTTAGACACTACAGTCTGGTTGTTGAAGTGAAAGTAAAATTTGAAGGGTAGTGAATTTCACGTGAAAGTAAAACCCGTTTTTACACACCACTTCCTTTATTATCTAAATCATGTGTATTATTGCACTTAAATATCCCTGTGGTTTATATTAATACAGTTAAAAATCTAAATATTTTAACTGTTA
>NW_013674783.1:7731-9782 GCF_000517525.1 Limulus polyphemus
TCTTCATTTTCTTGGAGTTTTATATTTCGGTGTAATTGTGTTGTTTTTTTAATTCACGTTTGTGTTCTTTTTTCATTTTCTTGGAGTTTTATATTTCGGTGTAATTAAGTGTTGTTTTTTAATTCACGTTTGTGTTCTTTCTCCATTTCTTGGAGTTTTATATTTCGGTGTAATTAAGTGTTGTTTTTTTAATTCACGTTTGTGTTCTTTCTTCATTTTCTTGGAGTTTTATATTTCGGTGTAACTAAGTGTTGTTTTAATTCACGTTTGTGTTCTTTCTCCATTTTCTTGGAGTTTTATATTTCAATGTAATTAAGTGTTGTTTTTTAATTCACGTTTGTGTTCTTTCTTCATTTTCTTGGAGTTTTATATTTCGGTGTAACTAAGTGTTGTTTTAATTCACGTTTGTGTTCTTTCTCCATTTTCTTGGAGTTTTATATTTCAATGTAATTAAGTGTTGTTTTTTAATTCACGTTTGTGTTCTTTCTTCATTTTCTTGGAGTTTTATATTTCGGTGTAATTAAGTGTTGTTTTATAAATTCACGTTTGTGTTTTGCTGTATCATTCACATTGACTGAGGAATAGAGCTTGCTATAATTTTATAAAAAGGTGCATTTACTTGTTAAGTTGTACTAAGTTATTGAATGAACGGTTGTATTACTTTCTTCGAAATAAAAATAGGAAAAACTTTATACCAGAAACATATAGTGAATTATAGAGAGATGTTCTTAATGTACACAATTTTTCGAGCCAGGATGTTCTTCGTGTAATGATTTCAAACTTTCGAATTTAAAATCAGCAGCGGAAGGGCCTTCCAGTCCGAAACGTTGTGAACATTACAAATATTTGTTCATCATATACCATTTGTTTTTGTTTGTTTCGACTTAATTATACCACAGCGACTTCTGTGTGTTTGTATTGTTCTTTTATCCACTGTATTGTGGTTTACATATTCATGAGTTTGAAAAACAAACCAGCTTCATAAATGTTTTTTAACGGTTTTTTATACAGATAAGTCTCATAGTATTGATTAAATACTAATCTGTAACATCTATGAAATTAATTCTTCTTAACCGTTTCAGCACATGAGAAAATCAAATTTCTTCCTTTGTTTTTCCCATATGCGGTGTCTTTACTAAAAAGTTGATGATAAGATGTAAGTTGATGATATTCCTGCATTCTGTGGATTAAGCTGGACAGAGAATTCTAGAGAATAACAACAGTATTTGCTTGTTTCTGTATACATTTGCTGTTTAAAATGTTCTATCACAGATGATAAAAGATGAAATTAATTTACCACTACCCTCACACTAACCCTAAGAATCGTACCCACATATATATATATATATATATTGGAAAGCAACTACCAAAACAATTCTTGCTTTACCTCCTAGAAGTAGAAGACAGGTGGAACGTGATGTCTACTGTAAACCATTCCGTGCGACATTAAGATTGGTTGTGCCGACATATATATATATATATATTGGAAAGCAACTACCAAAACAATTCTTGCTTTACCTCCTAGAAGTAGAAGACAGGTGGAACGTGATGTCTACTGTAAACCATTCCGTGCGACATTAAGATTGGTTGTGTCTGACTCTTGTTTTAGGTTCAATACAATCATCTGATGGATTATCAAAGGAAAACCTGCATACCAAGTTCAAGTTCAATATCTTAGTATCGGGGTGTGTTTACTATATATGTACTAATATTTTATTATTGGGGTGTGTTTAAAACATATGTATTAGTGTTTTATTATTGATATCTGTTTACAACATATGTATTAATATCTTCTTATTGACATGGGTTTACAGCATATCTAGTAACGTCTTGTTATTAGTGTGTGCTTGCAACATATTTTATTACTCAGGTGTGTCTACAACATTTTTAGTAATGTTTTATTACTCAGGTGTGTCTACAACATATGTAGCAATGTTTTATTACTCGAGTAATAAAACATTACTAAAAATGTTATTGACACACCTGAGTAATAAAACATTGCTACATATGTTGTAGACACACGCCAGGTGTGTCTACAATATATGCAGTGA
>NW_013674783.1:10658-14251 GCF_000517525.1 Limulus polyphemus
GTAGACACACCTGCGTAATAACATATGTAGCAATGTTTTATTACTCAGGTGTGTCTACAACATATGTAGCAATGTTTTATTACTCAGGTGTGTCAATAACATTTTTAGTAATGTTTTATTACTCAGGTGTGTCTACAACATATGTAGCAATGTTTTATTACTCTGATGTGTCTACAACATATGCAACAATATTTTATTACGCAGGTGTGTCTACAACATATGTAGTGATGTTTTATTACTCAGGTGTGTCTACAACATGTGCAACAATGTTTTATTACTCGGCGTGTTTATAACAGAGTTAAATCATATTTCATAAAGTGATAAACATTGCATTGAACCAGCTTTTGTATGCCTTATATTGACGAAAGTACAAATTTGTTAACATTAAAAGATTTAAAGTGAAAGGTCTTGGATTTTTTCAGCCGCTATTTATGGAGGATATAGTAGACTTTTTTTTTTCAACCAGGTCGTGAGTGGCCTAGAGGTTAACATCTCGGGCTGCAGATTGCATGGTCTTGTGTTTGAGACGTGGCGTCACATTTTCAGCTATGAACATGTTATAAATGTTATTTTGTTATTTGTTTCTTCACCTGAAAAAAGTTTTATGTACATAATAGGAGGAAACCAGTCGGCAGTATCCGCCATCTGAATTGACAACTTTTAACTTGTTAAAATAATTCAGAAGTTTTAAAATGGTAAGGCTTCTTGGCCATGTAATATTTCCCCAAGGGTTTTGAAGGAGGTTAAAGATTGGATATGTGACACACTTGCCACTATTTTTTGCAAGTCCTTGAATAGTAGGCAGGAACCAAAAGATTAGAAGTTAGTTTATGTCACTCTCTTTAAAAACTGTCCCAGTAATTACAGGCCTATTAGTCTTACATCAGTTGTGGGAAAGGTTTTGGAAAGTCTGACAAAAGATTCTTTGCAAAGTCATTTAATAAAGTTTAGAATTTTATTGGATAGTCAACATGGTTTCATTAAGGGAATATCTTTCCTTACAAATCTTTTAACATTCTTTGAAAAGGTTACTGCTTATGTAGATGAGGGTAAGGGTGTGGATTTGGTGTATCTGGATTTTCAGAAAGCATTTGACAAGGTACCACATAAATGGCTTGTTAAAAAATTATATATTTAGGTGTGGGGGATAAGTTAGCTAATTGGATAGAACAGTTGCTGGATGGAAGAAAGCAGAGGTTGTTATAAATATAGTTCAGTCAAACTGGATTAATGTTACAAGTAGGCTATCTTAGGGCTCAGTCTTAGGACCTTTGCTCTTTTTGTTTTACATCAATAACATAGATGAAGGAATGGTCAATACATTGGGTGTTGCTAACTGTGAAGAGGATACTGCTGATTTACAAAAGGATTTAGATCATTTAGTTAGTTGGGCAAATATATGGCAGGTAGGTTTTGATTATAATAAATGCAAGATAATGCATGTGTGTTATCATAATTTGGATGAGAATAACCATAACAGTGTCATGAAAGTAAGGGATCTTAATGTAATGGTCTCTTAAGCCATCCAAGCAGTGTGCTGTTTCTAGTAATAGGGCAAATGGGATTTTAGGTTTTATCTACAGAAATATTGAATACAAGTTTAAAGAGGTTATAATTTCATTGTACAGGTCACTGGTTGGGCTACATTTGGAGTTTTGTGTTTAGTCTTGGGCTCCTTACTTTAGGAAGGACATAATTATTGGAAAGGGTTCAGAGGAGGGTTACTAGAATGGTGCCTGGGATGGAGGGGTTATCATATGAAAAGAAATTAAGATCTCTGAAATTATTTTCTCTTGATAAAAGAAGAGTTAGATGGGATCTGACTGAAGTATTTAAGATTGTAAAGGGAATTGATAGTGCTGATGCTTCATCTTTTTTCATACTTAATGGAGACAATAGTAGGACTAGGGGATACAAATATAAATTTTGACAAGGTAGGAGTCATCTTCAGCTACGACAGTCTTATTTTTCTAACAGAGTGATTGGCCTCTGGAATGGGTTGCCATCGGATGTTGTGGAGGCAGTAAGTTTAAGAGAAAGTTTGATAACTATATGAATGATAAGGTTGGCTTTAAACTTTTTGTTTTAATATATTTATTTGATAGCTTAGTTTAGAGGATGGAACAGCTGAAATGGACCAATAGATTCCTCGTTGTCCCTAAACATTAGGTTATGTTATAAGACATTCACATCTAAAAGCTCTTCAAGTGTGTTTGGTAGCTCCACGTCTCGAATCCGAGACCCTCGAATCATCAGTCCAACACCCTTTATCACTAGGACACTTTGGGCTGTCATAAAAGTGACAATCAATCCCGTTACTGGGTTCAAGTGCCGGACAGCGCCCTTGTGGTGACAGGTGCTGCTGGCTGGCTGCCTTCCCTCTGGCCAGTAGTTCCAAATTAGGATGGCTATACCTTATATCCTAGGAGTATCTGGCCCGGCCATTTTGTCCATATCCTTTCAGGTTGAAAGTGACAGTTCCTTTGTTTTCGGATTTAACAACCCCACATCAATTCTCCTCTTACAGACCAAGTTACGTATACTAAGAACATTACCATATATTCTAAGAGTAATTTGAATTTGTATAAGATTACATGTATAAGAAATCTTTTATTTTTGAAAATAAACACGAAAGATTATATTCATGAAAAAACGAACCGCGTGAAAACAATGTGCAAAAAACCAAACACGTAAAGTTCATGTAAAAGTGAAATAGACATAAAGCTAATATACTACCATCCGTCAAGTACTGATATAAAACCAAAGCAGAAAAAGGTATATAGTAGAAGGGAGAAGGATGACTATTTATAACGTAAGTGTAAAGACTTATGATATATCCAATTCATGATTGCTGCTTGTGGATTATTTGCCAAATAATTATATATAAAATTTAATCATATGCTACGAAAGAAGGTAAAGTAAAAAAAAAAATGTCTTCTAAACTTTAGTTTATTTTGGACGATCATTCTAAAATACAACCTTGGCATGTAAGTGGTATATAAACTCTTCATTACTCAACTAGAGGATTTTACCTCTTGTTGACTGTTTTAATTGGACGAGTATTCTTGAAGTACAACCTTGGCTCGTAAATGGTATATAAACTCCCCATTACTTAACTAGAGGATTTTAACTCTAGCTAACTGTTTTAATTGGACGAGTATTCTAAAGGATTTTAACTCTAGCTAACTGTTTTAATTGGACGATCATTCTAAAATACAACCTTGGCATGTAAATGGTATATAAACTCTTCATTACTCAACTAGAGGATTTTAACTCTAGCTAACTGTTTTAATTGGACGATCATTCTAAAATACAACCTTGGCATGTAAATGGTATATAAACTCTTCATTACTCAACTAGAGGATTTTACCTCTTGTTGACTGTTTTAATTGGACGAGTATTCTTGAAGTACAACCTTGGCTCGTAAATGGTATATAAACTCCCCATTACTTAACTAGAGGATTTTAACTCTAGCTAACTGTTTTAATTGGACGATCATTCTAAAACACAACCTTGGTTCTTAAATGGTATATAAACTCTTCATTACTTAACTAGAAGATTTTAACTCTAGCTAACTGTTTTAATTGGACGAG
>NW_013674783.1:14337-18159 GCF_000517525.1 Limulus polyphemus
AAGTATGTATTGTTATGTAAAATAGTGAATCTTACGGACTTCTACAGAGTATGTATTGTTATGTAAAATAGTGAATCTTACGGACTTCTACAGAGTATGTATTGTTATGTAAAATAGTGAATCTTACGGACTTCTACAGAGTATGTATTGTTATGTAAAATAGTGAATCTTACGGACTTCTACAAAATATGTATTGTTATGTAAAATAGTGAATCTTACGGACTTCTACAGAGTATGTATTGTTAAGTAAAATAGTGAATCTTACGGACTTCTACAGAGTATGTATTGTTATGTAAAATAATGAATCTTACGGACTTCTACAGAGTATGTATTGTTAGGTAAAATAGTGACTCTTACGGACTTCTACAGAGTATGTATTGTTAAGTAAAATAGTGAATCTTACCCGTAAGATTCACTATTTTACATAACAATACATACTCTGTAGAAGTCCACTGTTTTAATCTATTGTTTATCGGAGCCAACATACAGTGTATGTCGCTAGTGTAGTGGTGCTGTGTTGCATAACGTGAATTCCATTTCCAAAACAAAGACATTGATTGTAACATCGATTTGTGTAAAGATATTTACAGAACAACGACATCAGTTTGTATAAAACTTATAGACGTTTCCCTTTATAAAAAGTTAATGATATAACTGTAAGATCATAACTATGCATTCAACAAATCAGTTCTCGTTTGTATCGCATGAAAAATGACTGTTGTTCTTTAGCATATATAATGTAAATATTAATTAGTTAATTTTTAACTGTGTATTTAATCTTTAGGCATGGTTGTAGAATCTTGTTGTTTGATTAAGTGTATGATTGCAGTGAATATTTGTTACAGGGCCGTAGGAAGTAGTAAGGCCATGGCCTGGCCACTTTTTCATGGCATTTATAGCTACGACTTTTGTATTAAAACCTGCTTCTTTTAATTCAGTACATTAAAATTTTAAATTTCAATACATTAAATTTTCAATTTTTTTCTTGGGGGCATGTCTCTAGAACCCCCTAGAAATAGCAATGGTCTGACTACTTCAAAATAGGTTTCTACGACAATGGATTATGTTAGCCTTTCTGTATATCTAAGGTGGTAAGTCAGGAAGTTTCCGCAAGCTGTAATAACCTGCTAAATAAGTAAATTTGTCACGAGAGTCAAAGGAAGTCAGAATTCGAAACATAATTAGTGATTAAAAACTGTGGGAAATTTAAAAGGCTCGTGCAATTTATTCAGTTGGTAAACTACTATACAAATATTATAACTGTATAATTTTATTCCTGTAGTACGAAATCGTGTTTCTTTGAGGGCAAACTCTAACTTAGTTTAAGTTACATAGCCAGAAACTAGGCCTAGATAAAAGTTTGTTTACTTTGAGAAATTACTTGTTTTCGTAACTGGAAGAAGTATAATTTCGACAGATCGTTATGTTGAACAAATAAACCATTATTGCCCAATAATAAAAATTTTGAAAAATATTTTTCCTCTTAAGTTATTTGTTAATCTCAAACGCTCTCTGCATAATAGTATTATAATAAACACACACCAGTGAACAATGAATTTAACGAAATAGTTTGTAGAACACTTTTAGTTTATAACTGGTTCTCATTCTAGAATTACAGAATGTAATAATATGTGTGCAATTATGTGGTTTAAGTATAATATTAAAAAGTTATTTCTTATCTCTCATACTTTTTGAGGTATTGAAACGAAAATAGAACCTGCACAATTATTATCATTAGCAAGTGTAAACAGGCTCCAAATGTCTCGTTTAAGGAAGTTTGTTAAGCTAGCGCCCTTCGTAATTAAGGATCATTGAAGTTCGTCAGCAACGTTTAATGTCTGTGCTCAAAGTTCACATTTATTCTTTTGTAGATATTTCTTAGGAGATCTAGTTTGCAGTAACTATAAATTAGAGGAATTATTTTTTTTAACGATATAAGCAACGATTAAAATTTAGGTTGTAATTTTTTTATTATTAAAATAAGTTAACTTGATTGTAATTAGTATTTAGATATATCTTAATTTTCTTTTTCATAGTTTAATAAACTTAAGTAATTATTTAATTGTTATAGTTCAGTAGATACTAACGTTTAGCTTGTAAATTATCACTTAATAAATTGGTTCTCAATTACTGCTATAAATGTGGCATAACTTTATTTTATACTGTAAACAAATATCATATAAAATAAATTAATGTTTTACATAAGACTTTTTTATGGTTGTTCTTATGTTTCTTTGTTATCATTACGTTTCAGTTTGATATCCTCAACTTTAGGCCTTTTCAAGACCTATGTAAAAATTAAAATTGAAATAAATCAAAAAGCAAACTGACAAACGTACCGGACTGTAAATAATCAGTTATGGGGTAGCACCTCCAGTTTTCATTATTAATTCCATGGTTCTTGTTTTATAAAAGATGTGTATGCATTTACAAATAATATTCGTTAATTCCAACAGCAGCCCAACATGCTGTGCATTTCAATTTTTAAAACGTTTCGTTGTTTTAGAACCACACGGAAGACGAAGAATCTGGCAGTGGTATTTCTGATCGAGTGATTACCGATGATGCCAGTTCTTTTCCATCTAAACTTGTAGAAGGATTTGTCTCGACTTCACCGTCCAATCTTCAACCCCATCGTCCGTCCTTAACCTCAACTCCTCAATACACTACCCGTAGAATGAGCAGCAAACTTGTTACTGCTACTACAAAGTGCCAACCATCGACAAATGTTACTAGAAGTGTTGCTAAAGGTTGGTGCAGTAATACATCATTTTTTGTTTTAATTCAGAAACTTAGATTTTCCTATAGATCAAAATCAGGTCTGTACGTAGAACGTTTGAAAGAGGGTTCTAATTTGTGAGATCAAAAGCCAACACATATTATACGAAGCACAATTAGCATGCTAATGCTACGGAGGCATTCTTACAACTCTAGTCATATAATGCATAATCACGTTATGAAAGATAGACGTTCTTACATCTCAGGTGATTTAATGCATAATTGCGTGTTTTAATCCAAAATCCCTATTTAGGAGAAAGATCATGCACACCAGGATTCCCCTAAAGATGCTAGATTTTATTTAAAGAATAATCTGAATCATAGTCCATTGGAGAAATGCTTTACCGAGAATAATTACAAGTTTGTAAGCATCCTGAGATAATTATTTTATATGAAAAATACTAGCTTTATTTTTCTCTTCATTTTAATTGTTATATCATATTTAGATGTTAATTTGTGTGTCAAATTAAACCTTTTTCTATTTCAGGTTACTTTGGTAAGCTTGAAGAGACAATTATCAACATATACAAGTAAGTGTTAGCGTAAATTTGTTTAATTACTTCAGATGGACATTATAACATTGCTACATAGGATATATATATTTTATTTCTTGCGTTTCTTCCCCTAAACAAATTACAAAATGCATACTCTGTAGAAGTCCGTAAGATTCACTATTTTACATAACAATACATACTTTGTAGAAGTCCAACAAGAGGTAAAATCCTCTAGTCAAGTAATGAAGAGTTTATATACTATTTAAGAACGAAGGTTGTATTTTAGAATACTCGTCCAATTAAAACAGTCAACAAGAGGTAAAATTCTCTAGTCAAGTAATGGAGAGTTTATATACCATTTAAGAACCAAGGTTGTATTTTAGAATACTCGTCCAATTAAAACAGTCAACAAGAGGTAAAATCCTCTAGTCAAGTAATGGAGAGTTTATATACCATTTAAGAACCAAGGTTGTATTTTAGAATACTCGTCCAATTAAAACAGTCAACAAGAGGTAAAATCCTCTAGTCAAGTAATGGAGAGTTTATATAC
>NW_013674783.1:18868-20216 GCF_000517525.1 Limulus polyphemus
AATACATACTCTGTAGAAGTCCGTAAGATTCACTATTTTACATAACAATACATACTTTGTAGAAGTCCGTAAGATTCACTATTTTACATAAGCAATACATACTCTGTAGAAGTCCGTAAGATTCATTATTTTACACAACAATATTGACTACAGGGTGTCCGAAAATTATGTGACATATTACAAACACAAACTACGACAACACTCCAATAGTTATGAACTTTCGGTTTGTGGTGAATGTATGCAGTCTTTTGACCACACATCATTTGCCATCTCTACACGTGGTTCTTTTATCGCCTTGAAGCTATCGAGTCAATATTCGATTTCCATCCATGTTGTTAAGCATATCGGGTGCCATAGTTGTTATTGCATAGGTGACAAGTTCACCTAGTGTCCTCAGATCAGTCATCTTTGTCCTGTAGACCAGCGTTTTTTAACCTTTTCGATACCAGGGACCATCTCGCTGCCTCCCTAAATTGCTGTAGACCACTAAAATGCAAGTACAACAAAAAACTGGTACTGTACGATTTACATATGAATATTCTATCAGTTTCTGTTCGTTTATATGTTTGTTTTCGTGAAATCCCATAAACCGGCAAGGATGTTGTGACGGACCGGTGGTTGAGAAACTTTCCTGTACACGATGTCCTTCACATAACCCCAGAGAAGTAAGGTCTGACGTCCATACCAGCAAGGGCATTAACCCATCGTGCCTTCATTATTGTGAAACACGCTCCCTGGTTATTAAAAGTGTCTTGATATAATTCTGAACTGCTGGATCTTTCCAATACACAATATTGTCTTTGCCCTAAAATAGACGATTTCACCTGTGGTAGCCGCAAGACTCACATAGCGCCATCTGCCGCCATGTTTGTTAATGGCCTATTTAGTGTTCACATATAAGCATTATACGTGATTACATTTATGCATAAAACTGTATACAGGTGCTCTTCATTCATCACACACCAAAGTTCGCAACTGTTACTGTCTTGTGGTTTTAAGTTTGCAATGCATCATATAATTTTTCGGGCACCCGGTATATGCAACTATTCTCATACAGAGTGAACTCGAATAAGCAGCAGACAATAAACATTGATTTTTTGTTATATTTAATAGAAGTGGTTGCCAAAAATATTACAAGTCATACTATATGATTAATACTTTTCTTTAGATAGTACATAATGTAGATTTTTTTGTAACTATGAAATTTTCACTATTATCTACAAGATTATTTCTAAAACGTAGAATATATTTATAGTATTTTGGCACTTGCGTATAAAGTTAAAATCGTAAATAATATTCAACGTTAAACTGGTACACAATTAAAAAACATTTTATTTAGGCCTATCTA
>NW_013674783.1:21189-26172 GCF_000517525.1 Limulus polyphemus
GATTTTAAAGTAGAATATATTTTTATAAGAGTTTTAGATAGGGTAGGAACTTTAGGGTATAATTTAAAACTCCATCATATGTGTATATAGTTGTCCGCTCAAAATACGGTTTTAAGACATCAAAAGGGTGTAGTAATACTTTAAGAGAGTAAAATCCTTCGACAAGAAAGCATGGTATTTTTCGTTGAAAATGTTTATTTCAAGTTTTAACCATCCCTGATTGATCAAAGTACTACAACCTACTTCTAATTCAATTATATTCAGCAGCTAACTGGATCTATCAGTTTTTCGAAAATGCTTTTAAATATATAAAGTATGTATTCTTTCTTGGATATATGTTTCTAAGTTATATAATCCATTTTATAATATACTTTATTTATTTATTTTATAGACTCCCGAGATCGTCCTTATTACTGATTGTTTCAGCCATACTGTAAGTTGAAACATATATTATTACTTCTCATTAATCTTCTCTCAACATTTGACCTTCAAGTAAACCTATTACAAAACTTAGAACTAATGCAATGTGGAAATTCAATAGTTATCCATAAAATCACAGTTCAGTTACCAACAAGTTAAAACTGTCATCTGCACACGTACCACATAATGAGAAAGATAGGTGACGTACAAATTAACTATGGGTTATTGTTTATTTACCGAATGGAATAATGTTTGAAGTGCGCGAAAATTGTTCAACCCACAAAAATATATGGTTATGAAAATTATGAAATTAATATTATTCCATGCTATCGCTTGTAGGTTTACTCTCCAACAAATTAAATATTTATATATTCTCTCTATATATAACCTCTTTCTCATCGTCCAGTCTAATTGATGAGTTCTGGTATTGAACGAAAGGCTTCTTGGGCAGTGACTTGTGGAAGACAAAAGATTGATTTGAAATGTTAGTTGTCCACCGCTTTATAGACTTATAACGCTAAAATCCGGGGTTCGATCCCCCCGCGGCGGACAAAGTGCAGATAGCCCATTGTGTAGCTCTGCATGACGAAACCAGCATCTACATAATCGAAGGGGAACCTTACTTTCCATAATATTTTTAAAAGGAGCTAATTCCCGGTTGTATTTTCCAATTTAGGGTATAAAGGGAAGGAAAGTTGTGGACAAATGTGGAATAATATCTGGAATTATAAAGCAAAAAAAAAAATGTGATGATTAAGAATCTATCAACTTCCACTCTTACTCTACCTCAGATACAGAATAGGTTATAGTCAAGTATTAAATAAGTGTAAACCATAAATCATTCACAAGGCTAGATATCTATCAGATGCATTCTATTTCTTCTTATTAAATGTTCTGGGCTGAGCATAGCCCAATAGATAGCGTGCAGGACTGTGGATCGTTAGCATCCCATTATCTAAAAGAGAAATAATAATAACTTGTACTTCACATTTTGGAGTTGTGGATGCGTTATAAGAGTGACGGTGAAATCCCACTATTTACTCAGACAAGAGTAGCCCAAAAGCTTCCAATGGGTAGTACTGTTGAGGAGCCGTCTTCCCTCTTGTCTATCTGTATAAAATTAAGCACGCATATCCTAAAATAAAATATGTTAAATGTTCGTATTCAAACCAAACTTATATAATTTTGGATTCGGTTTTCCCAACACCTTTGTATTCCATCATTGTCTGCCCCTACCTTTTATTATATATTTTATCTTTCAGCTAATTTCAAGAGGGATTCTAATAAACTGGTTAGTCAGTTCATTTATGTGACGCTCACGAATCGCATTCTAACATTTATTAAGTTTTAGGTCATGCATTTCCTTTTACAATTAACATGAATTAATGTTACATGTGGTGTTTATCAGATGTAAAGTTAGATTGTCTTCTGTGTTTTCTGTTGTTTTTTCCATTAAAACAATCTAAACACAAACTTTAAATAAGTCTTTTATTCGGGCTGCAGTAATTCCTCAATGCACCTGTTTTTCCGTCCGTGGCCTGGCATGGCCAGGTGGTTAGGGTGTTCAACTCGCAATCTGCGGGTTGCGGGTTCGAATCCCCGTCCCACCAAACATGGTCGCCCTTTCAGCCGTGGGGCATTATAATGTAACGGTCAAACCCCCTATTCGTTGGCAGTGGGTGGTAATGACCAGCTGCCCTCCCTCTAGTCTTACAATTAGGGACGGCTAGCGCAGATAGCCCTCGTGTAGCTTTGCGCGAAATTCAAAACAGACCCAAACCCAATCTCTTCCGTCAAAGGAACTGCACTTTGGTATATAAGGTTTCTTCGCGCCATAACCTGCTAATGTAAAGGATAACGCGACCATTTTGCTCGTCAGATTGCTCTTCTGACTGGATCGTCTTCATACAGAATCAGCAGTTTATTCGAATTATAACCAAGAAATAATATTAGGTTTCCCTGTTATGCTCCTTGACCATAAATGTAGAAATGAAGGTTTTTAACTATATATCAAATTTGTAAACTTCCGAGACAGCAATAAGTCGCCTAAAAAATAAAATAGACTAAACATTTTATTTGCCCAGAGCATAGAAACATAATATTTCACAGTAGAGCAAACAATAACAGTGTTGTAGGGGCATTTAGGCCACACATTTGTTTTCACCAAGTCAGTCTGTGATTAGACTCATCTTACTTGCGTAAAGATTTATTTGATAACGAAACCAATTTGTGTCGACTAAAACACTTCATATCTAGACTCATTATTGTTTTTGTCATCTGTTCTGATAGATTGGTGCTATTGTTTCTCTCTGCTACCTTCTTAATGTACAGGATAGCTATGGTACATCGTCGGTTGGCCAACGTAGAGGGCTGGTACCCAGCTTCTGACCAAAGGTAAGTCTCGTTTTATCATGTATTTAGGTTTTTACACTTCTTATATGATTTTGTTTTGTCTATGTCATATTTTTACGTACAGTCGTAAGCGTTTTTGAAACTGAACTGCCAAAGTAAATATCAATAATTTGGTTGTGAACATCTTTGTTATAGAATTGTTAAATTTCTCCGCAAGATGGCAGATATATTATGAAAGGCAAGTTAACGTAGTACACGTTCAAAAGCAAGTCACACGGAGAATATATGTAAAGAAAACATAAGACCGTATATATTTTTAGTAAGTTCTTGACTATACCAGTTTTTTCTTCACAGTTACTAACGTTTCTCTTGTAAATAAATTACCACAGCTGCTCAATCCATATCACAGAATTTGTCTAGACATCTTGAAAGATGGTTTCTTCATAGAAAACTATGAAAAAGCTTGGAGATAGACTTAACTAACCCCAAGTTACAGATGCTGTCAGCAAGGATCACAAGAAACAGTTTTCTTTAAAGCTAAACTTTTTTTTGGTTCTGAAGATTGCACGCATCTTGTGTGTGTGAGATTTCAACGTCTTTCTTAAAGAACAATTTTTAAGTTACCCTTTTCTCTAAATAAGTAAGAGAATGTTTTAATTTGTTGTTCCTAGACTGAAACAGTATCACAGAGAAAAGAAAGACAAATCAAAGATGATGACAGAAGAAGTGAACCATTTGACGGACAGTCTACAAGATAAGATCGATCAACTGGTGCTGGTAGGAAATTTAGTATTCTACATGTCGGTTGCGTCACAGACGTATGCACAATTCAGTGGCTTAGGTTCAAGTTCGCGGGAAAAACACTCGCCTTATGATTGATTTAATATTTTTATTTTATCAAGGGTGATAAAGAAATATTAAACAATGTGAACATGAAAGTTAGCACACTGACAACAAAGTCACGGTGTTTCCTCATACCACTTGCACGTGCTCCTGATTACGTTGAGCTTTGCATCCTAGAATCTCTTTCTATCATCTATACTATTCTAATAGTCCAGGAGCTAGCTCCAGCCAGAAATTTTCCTCAACACCATTTTTTTGCTGATTAACGTACACAGTACACATAGAGAGGTAGGTGTTCCATTAAGATGTCATTTAACCAGTGGTCTAACTATAAAAGATGACCCCCCCCTACATAAAAGGTAATTGGACCCCCTACATTTTTTTCCCTATAATTTTAGTTACGATTCGGACCCCTTTTTGCTCGGACCCTACTGCAATTGCGGGGGGGGGGGGTACTTACGCCACTGCATTCAATCTAGCGTTTAATCATCACAGGCCTGCGAATTTTAACTTCATAAAAGTTGTTTTGGTTTTAATAGCGGATTTTCCTTAATTCAGCTATGCAGTTTCGAAAATAATATTCATTTTTTTCTATCATATTAGATTTTTTACAAATCGAGAAGAAAAAAAATAATTTCGTTTACCATAATGAAAATTTTTTATATTATGTTTGTTAACAAAAATACAAACAAAGTGAAGAAAAGTGAAGAACATTGATGTCAAACGAATATGCATTCTCATTCATCACGTATTTTAGTCGTTTCAATGACCAGCAGTAATCAGCTATCATGCTGATATTCCACCATCCCTGATATCTCCTCTCCATTTCCCTGATGTCTTGATGAAACCTTTCCCCCTTGTTCTTCGCTGGTGGCACCGAGACTTACAGGGAAATATTCAATATTTGAGTGTAAGAAATGAACTTTCAAGCTCATATTACAACCCAACTCTTTGAATTTATCGAGCATATTATTAGCAATATTTTCGTAATTTGGGTTCTTGTTGTTTCTTAAACATTAGTAAATAACATCTTTAAAGGCAATCCACGCTTTTTTTTCAACTTTCCTCATTGTCCTTTCGAACTGTTCATCCGAAATTAATTTCCTAATCTGAGGCCCAACAAAAATCCTTTCTTAAATTTTCGCTTCTGAGAGAGCTGGGAATTGTTCACATGGATACTTGAAACAATCGCCATCTTTGTCTAAAGTCTTTACAAACTGCTTCATCAAGCCCATTTTTTGTGAAGTGGAGGTAATAGGACTTTCTTGGTGTCAACCAAACTTTCACGTTCAATGTTTTTCGAGAATACTTTTTAGACTACTTTTGGCGGAATCAATGAACAATCGCCACTCTCTTGGTTCATAAACT
>NW_013674784.1:0-2526 GCF_000517525.1 Limulus polyphemus
GATTATATGATATAATTTTGTAATATTCAAGGGAAGAGGAACTAACCCTTCTTGATACGGTAGAACCTAATTAACAACGTCCCAGAAGTTCTGGAACAGAAAGGAGTACAAAAAGTCGTTGAAATTTCAACAAATGGAAAAGATTGCGACACAGACGATATTCTTGTATAATATTTAACGGAAATGACATTTATGACATTAAATTTAAGTCTGCAATTTGAAACTTAATTTACAGAGGAGGGACAGTGCCATTACATTTTAAGATCTCTGTTTTTGTGCCAATCTCCAAGAAACTTAAGACTGTGGAGTTTGGTCAGTGTAGGACCATCAGCTTGATTAGTCACTTCTAAAAACCATTGCTAAACGCAATCGTCAACAAAATTATACATGATGTTAAAAATCTCGGTTTTTGTAACAATCCCCAAAAAGGTTTGGTATTTTGTGAGACCTCCATTTCTATGGGTTACCCGGCCATTTACTCATTTTTTTACTCGACTGGAACTTCCAAGTCCGTGTGGGTTCGTCCCTGTCCGATGCCGTCACACAGGAACTTGGAGTCCCTCAGGGCTGTGTCTCGAGTACCACACTTTTCAGTATTAAGACCCATGCTATCACTGAATAACTTCTTCCTACTGTTGCCTCTATGTTGATGACTTCCACATCTCGTGTCAGATGTCGACCATGAGGTATATTGAGTGGCAGCTTCAGACTGTTCTCACTCGTTTGGTGGGTTGGACCAGAGCAAACGGTTTCACGTTCAGTTCTTTCTAAGGCCGTTTGCGTCCATTTGTGCCGCCAATGGGGTTTAAACCCTGATCCTGAGCTCCGTCTCGGTGGTGGTGGGTGTTCTTCCCGTGGTTCCTGGCATCTCATTCCATAAGTCAATCATCCTGTTAGAAAGATAAATCTGGCCTATCTTGTGCCCTCTCTTCCTGTTGTCTTCAGAATATAGCATAAAAAATCAGAAACTTTGTTCTATCGATCCTCCAGGAAATAGGATAACCCTCCGATCCTTGGAATCGTCCTTATAACCCTTCTCTGAACCCCCCTCCAATAAGTCAATATATTTTCTTGTATGTGGAGACCAGAACTGTACACAGTACTACTTGTATAAATACACCATAAAATTATATTAGTTTTTCTACTACCAACAGAGTACTGCTTCGATTGCTTGAGGACTTATCCACCACTATGCCATGATCCTTTTTTTTTTTTTTTTTTTTTTTTTTTATTCACGCTACTGAGTGGATTCAAATCTGCATTAAACGTGTGGTCCAAATTATGATAACCTAAATGCATTAGTTTGCACTCACTATAATTATTTGTCCAAATAACCAATTAGTCCACATCATCCTCAATACAGCCAGAAATACCCAAGAGTTTGACGTCATCAGCAAACTTTCCTAATTTACAATGTATGCCCTATCAAAATCATTATTGTAAATAAGAAAAGCAAAGATCCAAGCCCCGACTTCCGAGTGAAGTGGTGTTGATATGGAGTTCTGCAGATTGTCCTTTCCCGGTAGCTCAGCGATAGTCGGTGGGCTTATAACGCTAAAAATCGGGTTTCGATACTCGCGGTTGGCAGAGCACAGATCGCCCATTGAGTGGCTTTGTGCTTTACAACAAAGAAACAAATCTCTGCAGACCCCGTATAAAAGTTAGACAGATCTAGTGAATACAAAATGTGTCATCCTTAAAGAAGTCAACATACAAAGATAATATTTAATACGATTTAAAGGTTAAAATATTTATACTCGACTAGGAAAGCATATCGTATTATTTTGAAAACGATCATTATTATTATACCAACATCAAGATGACTATTTGGAAATGTTCTGCACATGGTGAGACCACTAATGAGATCATTAATTAACAGTAATACAGAGGCGTGTTTCATACACACTAATTAAAAAAAGGTAAAAAAAACATTCAGTTGCAAGCACCGATCGCCTTATGAAAACCACGTGACGAGACGTAGTGAAGGCTCACGCGAACTAGGCGTGTCAATGAATCAACGTTCATTATATTTTAATTTCACCCTGTGATAGACAATAACAGTGGCCTTACCAACACGTATTCCGTGAATTCTGACCACTTAATGATACCTTGAAAAGAATGTTAATGTAATGGATCACCACGCTAACGTATGTTCCTACTTAACACTGTCCTGTAAACCTAATAAAACAAGTCATGACAACTTTTAAGACCAGCAACACCCGCCCACTTGTACAGGGTAAGTTAACCAAACTAGTGGGGGAAGTAAGTTTAAGATTTTAAAAATCTTTTAAGGTGTCTCACGATCTGCAGAGAGCTAAAGTTGACTTGTTGACAGAACATAAGAAAACACACAATACTACACATGCTAAAAACGTGGCTGTGCAAGTTTTGTATCGAATTTTGAACTGTAAATGACAGTAAATAAGATGGTGGGGCTTCATTTAGTACAGCGTTATATTTCTGAAAAACTCAAAAAACACGTTTCACCGTGTATGAATACTGTTGCGTCAGCGAGGTCACGTGACT
>NW_013674784.1:3494-10334 GCF_000517525.1 Limulus polyphemus
CAATGTGTAATTGAATGAGTTAGAATATTGTTGAGCACGTGAGACGTTCGTGGTGAATTATAGTGTTTGTTATAGCGCGACTGTTGAAATTAAGTGTATCGGAAAGTTGTATTCAGAAAGAATAAACCAGTTTTATTTAAGAAAGGACTTGTGTCGCTAAAGTTTCGTCGGAACAAATTTACGGAAAATTAACTAACGAACAAAGACGTAACAATACAAGAGGATAGTTTTACAGCGTAATAAGTTACAGGTTAATGTCTCTAATGGAAAGTTTTTTTCCTAATAACTCTGGGGAGAAGAAAAAAAGCTTCGAAAACAAAACAGGTGAATGAAATATTTCGTATTTCGAATATGTGAATATATTGTTTTAACATTTTTCTATCGTCTAACGGATTATTTTGGATTATGTTGATATTCGAGAACAATGAAAAATGATTTTATTTCTTCTTTCACCTAGAGGTCTAACTTCAAATACGAAACTCTTCAATAAATGCTACTGTAACTTCTAAAGGCCTAATACAGTAATAACGTGTCGCAGGATTTCCTATCTTGATAACAAACCCGAATAACTTTACTTGATCAGCAACTCAACCAATCTTCGTTGATCATTAACTTTTACTCGATTATAGTATTTATACTGAACTCTTACTTTTACCAAGTAAGGAAAGTTCCTATATACTATAATTACTTTCACGATCTTAACGTCATGCACCCTTTAACAACGTCCGTGTTAAAACATTAAAAATATAGCTTACAACACTGCTCCCTTCTTGCATTATGAAGTACCTTGAATAATCATGATACACAAATAAAACAGTACTATAAACTGTCCTTCACCAACCTTTCTGGTGACTTTCTTCGCCGAGGGTTATAATATGCAAATTGCTGACCTTTGTTGCTTATCGTCATGGGTAGATGGCCAATCGAATCTACTGACGTCTCCACGCTTGATATTTCTCAGGAAATGTCTCAACAGGACTTCCCCTCTAGGTTGTTGGCCATTCTCTCTTACTGAAGTATTTTCAAAGACAATCACAGAGGATGATATTTAGCTTGGATTACGTGTCTTTCTGCATTCCTTTCTGAATTGATACTTTTCAGTACAATATATGGCCCTTCTCAATGCATAATTAACTTTAAAGTTTGTCCTTTTTTGCAATACAAACTGTCCAGCCATACCGTGTCACCTCGATGAAATCTTATCAACATTAGCATCATAATGACTATTTTATAACAAGTTGATTTATGTCTTTCCGAGATAAAGTCATGTTTGACACCTTTATTATTCAGATACACGAGAGCCCTTCCAACCATCAGGACATTCCTGATAAGTGTGGTACCTTTATCTCATAGTCTGTTGGTTTCTCAATCAGGCAATGTTGTTGAATTAGCCAGCTAAACTGTGAAGCTGGATTTGGATAGTTGGAGTAGTCCATTTAAGCCGTCTCCAGCCATTATTAGTCTCAAAGTGGGTTCCTCGTCATCGAATTTGTAGTCCAAGAAAGTTTTGTAGTAACAGATAGCACAGCAGTAATGATAATTGGTGTAGACCAAGTAAGTTCTGTAGTAACAGATAGCCCAGGAGTAATGATAACTGGTGTAGACCAAGTAAGTTCTGTAGTAACAGATAGCACAGGAGTAATGATAATTGGTGTAGGCCAAGTAAGTTCTGTAGTAACAGATAGCACAGGAGTAATGATAATTGGTGTAGGCCAAGTAAGTTCTGTAGTAACAGATAGCACAGCAGTAATGATAATTGGTGTAGGCCAAGTAAGTTCTGTAGTAACAGATAGCACAGCAGTAATGATAACTGGTGTAGACCAAGTAAGTTCTGTAGTAACAGATAGCACAGGAGTAATGATAATTGGTGTAGACCAAGTAAATTTTCATATTCCATATTTTGTAGTAAATTATGTTTTAGTCTGGAATTATTGAACGATCCAGAAAGGTGTGTGGCTGTTTTTAATATTTGTATTTACCAATTCGTTTTCCAGTTTTATTCTGTTGTTGATGTTCTTTCTCTACTTCAGTGATCTGATTTTGTATTTATTTTATTTTGTCACTTACAGTCTCTGTACTTCTTTAATGTTGTTGTAATTCCTCTGTATATCTCCAATATCTTCATCCATCTTGTCTTTTATTAGATTAATTATTGTTGTTAATTATGTCTCTTTCTTTTAACTTCTCACTTAAATATCCGTCTCCTGATCTTCTTTTAATTTTCTCTAAACTTCTTTTTGGCCTGCTTTTATATTAGTGCAAATTTTATCTTGGTCTTACTTTAATTTTCTGTTTCATTCTTCTAATTTTATTTTTAATTTCCTCGTTTCTTTCTTCTTGAGGTCTTTTAATTGTTCATCACCTATACTAAAATTTGGATTTCGTTTTATAATCAGGTTATCATCTTGAGGTTTAGTCAAAGTTCTATTTCAGTTTTGCCAAAATAATCCCACTCCCGACTATATTGTTGTAACGTGTTCTATCTTTCCGTCGGTTCTTTTTGGATTATTTATTCAAAAATAATGCAAATTTCAGTCCACGTAGAGATAACGAATTAATTTATTTCTTCAATAAACAGTTGCTACAGACACTTTCACTTGTAGGCCTGGTTTTGTAAACAAACTTTCAACAAGTTCCAAAACTAACTTTGGTGTAACTTTAAACACAACGTTCCGACACAAAGTCCGAGAATATTGATTCGTATGCCTAACTTATTTAATTTCCAAAGCTAATTGACTACAAACAAACATCTAGCATATCGAATAAATAAATAGACGCGATAACTTTCACTACTGATGCTGAACTGAATCACTCAACTTCTTACTGATAACCCATTAACTGACTGTTTCACTGGGTCTTGTATTTATATTGTTCCCTTGTTTCTACATACTGCACAAAATTTCCAGATATTGTACAGGCCTTTACTTTCATAAGCTTTCTAGACATATTGCATCATCATCATGATTAGCTCCCTCTAGCAAACAAACATCTAAATTAAAAATATTTAAAAATATAGCTTACAACAATATGTACATTTTTTAACTCTGGCTTAATGATTGCAAAATCATTCTGAATGAGTTTCGTGAAAAACATTTACCAATAGTAAATTTAGATTTCGTAACTCTCTTAATATTTGTGATAAGTTACAAAGAAAAGGGGACCTACGAGTTCTAAATTTATACTTTATCTTCGTCAAGCACCAGACCAGTGTTATCAGCATTCTTAACATATTTCCCGTAGTTAAATTTATAATCATTAATACAAATACTGTATACAAGGGAGGTTTTTCTAGATGGTTGTGCACATTTTATAATATAAACTTCAGGGGTAATGCTTGCCACCCCTTGGCATTGACACTACTGTAGAGCAGGAATACATGGTATTCATATGGTGTAGCGTACTAGTAATGACAAGAACAGGCATACACAAAGTTCACATATACATAATGTACTGGTAACATCTCCCCGTGGCTCAGCCGTAAGTCGGAGATCTTATAACGCTAAAAATATGGTTTCGATACCCGCTGTGGGCAGAGCACCGGTAGCCCATTGTATAAGTTATGTGCTTAACGACAAACAGACGTGTCTGAAAATAGTTGGCATGATTTATTTCGGCTAAGTCCAAAACTATTGTGTTATAATACATATTACAATGTAATATATTTTTGTAAGCTATATTTTTAATGTTTTTTATTTAGGTGTTTGCTAGACGACGCATGATGTTATGATCGATAAAGTTCATAAAAGTAGTCCTATAATCTAGAAACTTCCCATTCTTGGTAGAATATAAATACAATAATAAATGACCGAGTAAATGGTAATGATCGAGGAAAGATTGATTGAGTTATTGATCGAGTACAGTTATTCAGATAAGTGACAGTTGGTTCTTTTGTCAGCTAATCAGTAAGTTAGTCAGGTTTGTTATCAAAGAAATTTATTTTAAACATTATTAGTGTATTAGGCCTACAAAGGTATCTATTGAAAAGTTTTATATTTGAAGTTAGGCCTACGGGTGAAAGTGTCTGCAGCAAACGTTAAAGAAGAAATATATTAATTTGTTATTGCAATGTGGACTGGATCTCGCATTATTTTTTTATCAAATAATCCATAAGAAACCGCCCAACGACATAATAAAGGTAAAACACTGATGACAGAAGTGGTATTATTTTGGTGAAAATAAAATAGAACTTTGAATAAATGTGTTTAGGAGACAACACGATCATGAAGCGATATCATAAACTTGTTAAAAATGATGAACAGTCGAGAAGAAAGATACAGAATAATTAAAAAGAAACCATGATGAAAGTTGTGTTTGTTGTTAAGCACAAGGCCACACACAATGGGCTATCTATCTTGTGCCTGCCGCGAGTAACGAAACCCAGGTTTTTAGCGGTGTGAGCTCTCAGACTTACCTCTGAGCCACTGGAGGAAACCACGAAGAGTAAATTAGAAGGAAGAGAGAGAAGATTAAAATAAAGGACCAAGAAGAGAAAGACAGAAAATTAAAAGACGGCCAAAAGAAAAGAGAAGTACTTATGAGAAGAGTTAAAAGGGAGAAATGTAGTTTTTCAAGAAGAATTAAAACAAAAATAAATCTAACTGAAGAAAAGATCGATGAAACTGTTGGAGATTTACAGATGGATTACAAGAACAAGATTGAAGAAGTACCGAAAAGGTGTAATGACAAAATCGAAGAAGTACAAAAAGAAATCAATGACAGAATAAAACGTTTGGAAAATGTTGGTCAACAATGGTTCCAGAAGTACAATAGTTCGACACGAGTTGGTAATGAAAGGTTGAAAATTGCCTCCAGCGATGAAGAAAGAAGATTGACTGATGCAAACAGTAAGTGGACATAAAGTTCGAGTAAGAGGAAAGTTACCCTACGGTATACATCTCATGATGAGTGGATGATTGACATCGAAGAAGAGGTCATATTGGGAACCGACTACATGCTGAGACATGGATGCCAAGTTATGATAGCTTCAAATAGCTCCACAGTCAATGACCAAGAAATTCCAGTACACTAAATGACAATTATTATACCAGAGGTTGAACTTCCAATGAGGACATTTACTGTACCAACAAGAAGCGAAATACCCATACCAAACCTTATTAGTAATAAATTTACACCCAGTGATCGGGGCATGATGAAATCAAACATTTCAACATGTCTTTGATGGATTGATGGTTGGAAGAGTTCTCGTGGATCTGAAGAATAAAGATGGCATACATAATTTTACCCAATAGACTTACAGGCAAATTCTCTGAAATTACTTATTTCGCCATCCTACCTACTTCCAAAGACGATCAGGGTGGATGATTTGGGCTTGGACTGCCTTCAAACCACATAATTGATTTTGTTCAGTTACACCATGTTACTCTGATAAAATCTAGCATTAATATCATTGCATTATTTTTACTAAATAATCAAAAAAAAAAAACGACGGAAAGATAGAACACGTTACAACAATATAGTCGGGAGTGGGATTATTTTGGCGAAACTAAAATAGAACTTTGATATGGAAGAGTCTTGTCGAGACCACGTCCCCAGATAAAAACTTCCCACGTGAAAGGACGACAAGGGACAAGATGCCATCGCACCTGTATATACCATAACCCTCGGAAAAGAAAACCATCAAAAAGACTCGGTGAATGGACAGTTTAGTGTAATGGTTTATACGTATATTAGGACTTCACAATTCTGAAAGGAGGCGGCATTTTAAGCTATAGTTTTAATTTCATGCTTGTTTGATAGAGGGAGATAATCATGATGACGAGGCAATATATCTAGAAAATACATGAAATTTAGGGCTTCTTTAGAATCTAGTAACTTTTGTGCAATATGTAGAAACAGGGGAACAATATAAATACGCAACACAGTAAAATATTAATTTCAGTTATTGAGCAGTTAACAAGTTAACATTCAACGAGTGATTGAGTTCAGTGTTGATGGTGAGAATTATCGCATATATTCAGTTAACTTTGAGAAATACTTTTGTAAGTAATTTAGGCGTATGTACTATTAGTCTAGGATTTTATACTGAAACGTTGTATATGAAATTAGACTGACATTAGTTTCCGAGGTTAACGAAGAAATAAATTAATTCGTTAGCGTTACTGCACTGGATTTTCCATTAATTTTTACCAAATAATCCAAAAAAGAACGCGTCAAATGATAAAACACGTTGTAATAATATGTATAAATTTGCATAAGTTGTTTTCTAATGTAAAGACCAAGCTTTTTTTTCCCTCTTTTAAGAAACTGCTGACAGCAGGTTCTAGCGTGTAACGAATCAGGCACACTACATTTCTGGACTAAAACATATTAGCAGGTTCTAGCGTGTAACGATTCAGGCACACTACATTTCTGGACTAAAACATATTAGCAGGTTCTAGCGTGTAACGATTCAGGCACACTACATTTCTGTACTAAAACATATTAGCAGGTTCTAGCGTGTAACGATTCAGGCACACTACATTTCTGTACTAAAACATATTAGCAGGTTCTAGCGTGTAACGATTCAGGCACACTACATTTCTGGACTAAAACATATTAGCAGGTTCTAGCGTGTAACGATTCAGGCACACTACATTTCTGGACTAAAACATATTATGAAAAACATTTACGATTTACAAATGTTATTATTTAACAAATCATGTGTTGCCTTGGGAAACAGAATTAATGGGAATGTCGGTGTAGTTTGATAACGAGTTATTTAACGAATGGGGACCGGCATGGCTAGGGCGCCCGACTCGCAATTTGAAGGTCGCGGGCTCGAATCCCCGTCACATTAAACATGCTCGCCCTTTAAGCCGTGGGGGCGTTATAATGTGACGG
>NW_013674784.1:11325-15565 GCF_000517525.1 Limulus polyphemus
CTTCTTGGGGGAGCAGAAAAACGCATGTAGCACTTTCTTTCGAAATGAAGGGTCTTCTAATTGTACATCGTTCAATAATATCGCTATAAACATTCCTATTCTGAAAAGGTTTTTACATTCCTGCGACTAGTAATGATCGAGTATTCGCCACGAACCAAATACAAGTATCCTAAACGTATCGCCTGTGGCGCCACGGTTTGTATCTGCAATGACTTTAACTACAAATCGTTCGAATAAAATATAAATACCTGTATTATCACGTCACTTACACAATACTATACTGGATATCTCAAAACCCAGTGTTTGGTCAACCAACTTTCTTTAACTTCCATTTGTTTTCACGTTATAAATAAAAGTAAAGAGTATAAAAAGAAAGCCAACATAACGAATATATGGTAAACAGAAACAGCACAGATCAACTGGGCCACGAAACATGTTCGTGCTTCTATTCAGCTCGAATAAAAAACATTCTTTGTAAGACGTTAGTATATTCAAACATACTTGCTTTGCAGAAACAAGGCTGGATCACGCAACAGCTTGTCAGTACTGTTAACGTTATCACGTGACTTGCTGTACACGGGGATTGAGCTTCAGGGAATCGTCGGATCCCTACTTACCGTACAAATTACACCACTGCGATTTAGCTACACGCCTACTACATAATTATCACATCGTTCCTCGGGATATGGTTGGGTGATTTGAATTTTTATTTATATCTTTAGGTGTTATATTTCAGGATTTTCCTCGGGGAACATCTTCCTTATAAAACGTGTACAGCTAAAAATATAAGACCTAAACCAGTTCTTATATGATGTTATACATTCATTACTAAATGTACTTACCCGTTTACTTACATTAACTATTCAAACTCGGTCCGTATCAATAAATGGGATTATTCACTTATATACATAGAAAAAAATATGTAAACTTTTCATCAGTAAAGATTTAACAGACGTTGTTAGCATTTAAAAATTGTTGGATTACTTGTTTACCAACGAACAGTGGGATTGATCATGACATTATAACGCCTCCGCAGTGGAAAGGGCGAGCAGGTTCGATGTTGTGTTTCCACAATATTATTCACTAAATACTAAGAGTTCATTTTATCAGCGTTTCCCAAACCTTTGTCATCCACGCCCCCATTAATGAATATGCTTTCATGCGCGCCCCCCTTTTTTTTCTTTCTAAATGAGTATAAAAGAGTTAAGTGTCAAGATGTTACACACGGATACACATTAAAATACTATGTGTATTAAGATTTACTTATTTTCACACACACACAAATAAATATATTAAAACACTGAATTTTACATTATCGCATTACTGACTCTCCTAATCGCTCGCGCTTCACAAAAGAACACCCCCCCCCCCTTGAGGAGGCGCGCTCCACACTTTGAAAAACTAACCGAGCCAAAATCTACTGAACAGTTATCCCTATCTGGCCTGCAGGTTCATGTAAAATATTACAGTACGTGTTTCTACTATCTGAGCCACATTAAAACTATCTACTGTAGTTTTAACAGTTATCCTATCTGGCCTGCAGGTTCATGTAAAATATTACAGTACGTGTTTCTACTATCTGAGCCACATTAAAACTATCTACTGTAGTTTTAACAGTTATCCTATCTGGCCTGCAGGTTCATGTAAAATATTACATTACGTGTTTCTACTATCTGAGCCACATTAAAACTATCTACTGTAGTTTTTACGTATTTAATTAAAGTTTATTTACCATCAGTTGGTTTGTTGTGTCTACATTAATATTAACCAGTCTGTAAGAGATGACGTCACAATATATACACCGTGACGCAAGACATTAAGTCTTTCTCTATTGTTTACTAGGGGTATCTGCCCCCTCCCCGCCTCTAATATCGAACTGCCGACCAGAAGGGTGTCAACCATTCGACAGTACCCACCGCCAACTCTTGAGCTACTCTTTTGCCAACGAATAGTAAAATTGACCGTCACAATACAAACCCCATACACACAGCGAAAAGGACATGTTCGGCGCCGGGTTTTCATCCCCCCAACTCAAAGATTTGGAGTCGAGCGTCCTAACCATTAAGCCATGACAAATTTATGAAGGATAACTCAGTCCCAACGACATATACACTGATACACATTACCTACTACGGATGACTCAGTCCCAACGACATATACACTGATACACATTACCTACTACGGATGACTCAGTCCCAACGACATATACACTGATACACATTACCTACTACGGATGACTCAGTCCCAACGACATATACACTGATACACATTACCTACTACGGATGACACAGTCCCAACGACATATACACTGATAGACATTACCTACTACGGATGACTCAGTCCCAACGACATATATACTGATACACATTACCTACTACATGCGATATTAATATACTGGTGAAAAATGATCACGATACAAGTAAAACTTCACTAAAAACGTTTATTACACGTGGTGTAAAAAGGTGTAAGATGATTAATCGTGTGCAACCATCCACTACAGAAAAACTAAATTCGCAGCTTGAAAATGTATTGTTTTATTAGAAGCTAATTACTATTGTTGTTTATGTATTTTAAAGATCGTACACATTGTTTTATTAGAAGCTAATTACTGTTGTTGTTGTTCGTGTATTTTAAAGAACATGCACATTGTTTTATCAGAAGCTACTTACTATCGTTATTGTTATGTATTTTAAAGAACATGCACATTGTTTTATCAAACAACAATAGTAATTAGCTTCTAATAAAACAATGGCACGTTCTTTAAAATACATAGAAGCTAATTATTGTCGTTGTTTATGTATTTTAAAGAACGTGCACATTGTTTTATCAGAAGCGAATTACTATTGTTGTTTATGTATTTTAAAGAATGTGCACATTGTTTTATTACAAGTTAATTACAATAGCTGTTGTTTATGTATTTTAAAGAACGTGCACACTGTTTTATTAGAAGCTAATTACTATCGCTATTGTTTATGTATTTTAAAGAACGTGCACACTGTTTTATTAGAAGTTAATTACAATAGCTGTTGTTTATGTATTTTAAAGAACGTGCACATTGTTTTATTAGAAGCTAATTACTGTCGTTGTTCGTGTATTTTAAAGAACGTGCACACTGTTTTATTAGAAGCTAATTACTATCGCTATTGTTTATGTATTTTAAAGAACATGCACATTGTTTTATCAGACACACTATTAAATAGTTTTTAGAACAGTACTATATATAAAGTAACCTGTCGTGTGAGGCTTGGACACCCACGTACTCTTCTTTCACTTGCTATTCGTATCGGCTGATTTTTAATAATATATTCTGTTGTTTTTTCAAGTAGTCCTGAGTTTAAACGAACGTCAATTAAACTTTCATCGAAACTCCCCTTCCGTTTAAGGATAAAAATTGGATTAAAAACACATCAATGGGTCATGTTTTTTTATACCTATTTCACTAAATCGTTAAGTATGCGGTCAAATGAATATCTTTATTGCAACAGTACTTCTTTAAATACAGGATTTCTACAATAATATAAAAGAATTCCAGTCACTTGTCTTAGGCCTAACATTAGTTAAGCCTTTACTAAATATATTCGATAGAGAGATAAATTAACACTGTAGCTTGTGTACGTTTTTTGCTTTAGTTTAGTTAGAGTTAACCTTTACCGTAATATTAATAAATAAACTTACAATGTTATTCTACTACTTTTTTATAAACTTTGAAAAGCTTTTAATATGTTAGTTTACAAACGTCTACCAAAGTATACTTACATCCGTTGAAATGAAGAGCGCGCGCATTTTCGGGTCAGAAAAACCGAGTATTATTGTAATAGATTGTGTGATGAACAGTTGGTTTCAGTTTTACCAAGTATTATTGTAACAGATTGTGTGATGAACTGTAGGTTTCAATTTTACCGAGTATGATCGTAATAGATTGTGTGATGAACAGTTGGTTTAATAATACTCGGTAAAACTGCAATCTATTACCCAACTGTTCATCACATTTCCAGTTTTACCGAGTATTATTAAACCAACTGTTCATCACACAATCTATTACAATATTACTCGGTAAAACTGAAACCGACAGTTCATTACACAGTCCATTACAATATTACTCGGTAAAACTGAAACCAACAGTTCATTATCAATCTATTACAATAATACTCGGTAAAACTGAAACCAACTGTTCATCACACAATCTATTACAATATTACTCGGTAAAACTGAAACCGACAGTTCATCACACAATCCATTG
>NW_013674784.1:16287-22770 GCF_000517525.1 Limulus polyphemus
GTAACAGATTGTGTGATGAACTGTTGGTTTCAGTTTTACCGAGTATTATTGTAATAGATTGTGTGATGAACTGTTGGTTTCAGTTTTACCGAGTATTATTGTAATAGATTGATAATGAACTGTTGGTTTCAGTTTTACCGAGTAATATTGTAATGGACTGTGTAATGAACTGTCGGTTTCAGTTTTACCGAGTAATATTGTAATATATTGTGTGATGAACTGTCGGTTTCAGTTTTACCAAGTAATATTATAATAGATTGTGTGATGAACAGTTGGTTTCAGTTTTACCAAGTATTATTGTAATAGATTGTGTGATGAACTGTTGGTTTCAGTTTTACCGAGTATTATTGTAATAGATTGTGTGATGAACTGTTGGTTTAATAATACTCGGTAAAACTGTAATCTATTACGATAATACTCGGTAAAACTGAAACCGACAGTTCATTACACAATCCATTACAATAATACTCGGTAAAACTTAAACCAACAGTTCATTATCAATCTATTACAATAATACTCGGTAAAATTGAAACCAACTGTTCATCACACAATCTATTACGATCATACTCGGTAAAACTGAAACCAACTGTTCATCACACAATCTGTTACAATAATACTTGGTAAAACTGAAACCAACTGTTCATCACACAATCTATTACAATAATACTCGGTAAAACTGAAACCAACAGTTCATTACACAATCTGTTACCCAACTGTTCATCACATTCGTTTTTTAATTTGTTGGGGGGGGGCACATTTTTATGTAATTAAATTAAACATAAATGACTTTTTTATATCGGTTATCCGTAAGATATGGTATTTCAAGTTCTTAAATATCGTAAAACTGAAACTGACAGTTCATCACACAATCCATTACAATAATACTTGGTAAAACTGAAACTGACAGTTCATCACACAACCCATTACGAAAAGCAGCCTATGGGGTTTATAACTTTTAAGAAACTTAACTGACGTCACAACGTATATGTGAAACCGTTTGAGACCAATTAACCCTATTTCAAGTTAACATACTTATTGAAGAGATAACTCCGAAGTCCTTGCTCTCTGGCATATCACAGACTACACATTACTTTCCTGTACAGTTTACACAACTGGTTAAGGTTTCTGACATACCAAAGTGTGTAGTACAAAGAACAAAAAGAAATAAAAAAGTTTTTAAATGAATCTCAATTTGCTTACAACCAATAAATCTTTGTAATTATATCAAGAACGGGCAAGTATTTAACATTTATATGAGCACCGAATATTTTAATAAACGTGGATTACCATAAAAGACCCCTTGATAATTAATATACAAAAAATAAATTCAGGGTCCCACACAGTGGCATCTAGCCTGCTAGTAGCTGAAATAATTATCATAATAAACCAAATCAAGTCATGGAGATTTACAGTGAAAACGGATTTGCTTGTTTTGAGGGTCAGAGATTTGCTTTCTGGTCACGGATGAAGCAATATAAATATAAACACGCGCTAGCAATAACTAGCTGACGTACCCGTTTAACGTACGGGGAAGACACAGGAGACACCTGGAATGAAATAAGGGGTTAGATCCGAACATAAATCCCCTATATCCCCCTCCAGGAGGGGGAGATAATTGTGCATATCAGGTTTGGTGACAATCAGTCAAGCGGTTCGCCAGTTATAAGCGGACACACGTAGACTTTTTTCAAGTAATGGATTAAATTAAAATGAATTTCTACTACATCGAAAAGTAGGTTAGTATTGTGTTTAGACCATCTAAACACGACTAGTGTATTTTTTATTACGATCTAGAAACATGACTCGACTACCTTATTATAAAATATGACTACTTCTACTATGATTTAAAACATGACTCAACTACTTCTACTATAAAAACATGACTATATACTTTCAGTACTTAAACCCAATGTTAGCGGTTTTATTTCACCATCAATTTCCATATACTTGCGGCTAAAATAACTGGTACAATGATAAAAGAATTTATGTAAAGGGACCCCACCTAGCACAGAAACTGATAATTTTCAAACTAATTAATAGCAAATGCTTCAAAAAAGGAGATAAAAATTCATATTAAAACAAATGAACCGCAGATGTTTTTACCCCCACATTCCTCATCCAAATCAGGTGTGTGTAAAAATTTCAGGTCTCTCTCTGTCTCTCTTTCGTCCAATACCTGAACTCATCAGTTGGACTGACGGTGAGAGACAAAAGATGAAACGCTATTTGTAAATGCAGTATATTACCTTATACGCTGTAAAGATATCTCAAACTTGATTTTAACGCTGCAAACATATCTCTAACTTGATTTTAACGCTGTAAACATATCTCTAACTTGATTTTAACGCTGTAAACATATCTCTAACTTGATTTTAACGCTGTAAACATATCTCTAACTTGATTTTAACGCTGTAAACATATCTCTAACTTGATTTTAACGCTGTAAACATATCTCTAACTTGATTTTAACGCTGTAAACATATCTCTAACCTTTTTTTATCTGTTAGTTTTGCAATGTTTCGACAGCTTTTCGGCATTTAAATTTCTAAAAAAAGGGACCTGTTTTAGCTCTAAAAATTGCTAGTTTCCAAACCAGGTGTATAGAAGAGCACGTCGTACTAATTAATAGCAACTGCTACAATGATAGGATTGGGGGAAAAAGAGAAAAAACAAGCCTTTTTTACTATTAAAAACTTGAATTTCTCAACTGCTAGAGACGGATCTAAGTCTTTAGTACAAATTGATTCTTTTCAAACAGTTTTACCAGAAATCAGAGGGCCATCATTGACACATGTAAAATAACTGCTGTGGAGGAATTCGGACCAGTAAAAGTATTACTTTAAACATACTGTTATATCACCATAGAAATAATTGTAAAAGGTAGGTCCTGAATTGTTTGTAATTTCTACTTTCAAAACAGGCCTATCAAGAAGGAGAGTACCAAAGACTGACTACAAGAATTGTTCAAGAAATACAAGCTACAAAAGTTGTAGTTTCTCAAACAAGACTACTACTAAGTAACAAGACACAACATAGTACGTTTATAGCTATAATTCTAGATGATCAGCTGAAGAGTGGATTGAAATAGTTATGAAATATATTACTTTTCTAAAGATAGAGTGGAGAAAACAGTTATAGTGAAAAGAAAATTGTCCGGTGTAACTTTTGCAGAGAAAACAGAGCCAATGCATTCTTTTTTCCAAGCAGACAAACTGAAGATGTCCACGGCAAATGAAAAAAAAAACATGGCTGTACTCATAGGACCACTAAAGACGGACCAGAACTAGTAAACTTCACTTTTTTGTAAACAAATAATCACAGCTCGTTACAAGAGTCACCACAACTCTCTGTAGAAAAACCTAGAATAACAAAAACCATTACATTCCAAAGAAACCTACTCAATACAACAGGGGCCGTCTTATACTTAGTACAAGTGTTAGGATCCTAGAAGAACATGTAAAAAAAATATTATTTTCAAAATAATATTCCCGAGAAAAACACTGAAGAAGATCCTGAAGTAGTAAAAAAACACACAACTTTCTAAAAAGATCTACTGGAGTTGATGACACTCTAAAGAAAAACATTCTTAAACATTCAAATAAGAGGTACAAAAAGATTGGTAAAATCATAATGTAGTTTTTAAAGAAACACGTGAAATAGTACTTTTTTACCGAACCTATATTTTTTCTTAGGGGAATGATAAGATTAAAACAAATAAAACTACAATTTTAAAACCAAGCTCATTTAATACCGAGTGGAAAAGTACCAAAAAGTAACACGCCATAAAAGAATTAACAATTTATTATAAGGATCAGAGAAGTAGTAATTGTTACAGAAACATGTAGGCTTGCTTAGAAAGTAAGCGCAATCTGAACGTCACGGATTCGAATCCCCGTCACCAAACATGCTCACCCTTTCAGCCTTGGGGGTATTATAATGTGACGGTCAATCCCACTATTCGTTGGTAAAAGAGTAGCCCAAGAGTTGGCGGTGGGTGAGGTTGAGTAGCTGCCTTCCCTCTAGTCTTACGCTGCTAAATTAGGAATGGCTATCGCAGATAGCCCTCGTGTAGCTATGCGCGAAATTCAAGACAAACAAACAATATCAAGATTATGCATATGCCAGTTTACCCGTGAAATAAATACAACTTTTTACAAATTATTTACACTTCATAAACGGTTGGATAAAACAACTGAAAATTGGCAAAATGAGGTATTTTAGAAATTGTCTTCATCAAAGCACAAAATGTCAGTATGTGGTTGTGGCGCAATTCACAAATGTGTCTATAAAAACACTATTATTAACGTTTAATTAAAAATTTCCTCCCTGTAAAACACGCGTATGATGACCTCTTAAAGAAGTCCTCTATTTCTTACAAAGTTCTCTGAACGTCAACAGGAAATGACTTGTTACGAACATCAACCAAACTCTGAACGAATGTTCATTCATGCAGCAGCAATGTCTATCTATATAAGTGGTATAAAAACCTGTTGGTCTTCGGCCAAATTTTGTGAAGTGTGTAATAATATCTGTTTAGTATTCTCAGGTGAACCGATTTACCTTACGGAAACAAAGGGAGGAACGACCAGAAAATAAAACTCGGAGTTGGATCTAAAGTTGGATACAATGTGTATGTATAACAATGTGTAAATAAAATATATTTATTCCACAAAATAGTAAAAAGTACACAAGTCCGCCTGATGACAGACAGCGCCTCTACTGGAGATTAACCAGACTAAGACCTGTTTCTGAGAAACTTACCTTGTTCCAGATTAGGAGAGCATAGCAATGTATGCAATATCCTATAATGCCACATCTATAAATGCAAATGCGTTACTCACGTTGTAATGGTCATTCAAGCACCAAAATAACAGAGGATGTATCTCCAAGGGGCATCGCCTGATCCGCTAATGGTCAAGATCACTGTCCACCTCTGGCGTGGTTCTAGTTTATAGAAATACTGTCTGAGAGATAGAACAAGTGACATCACTGAGGGATTTAGGAGATGGTCTCGCAGCGAACCAGTCCATACCTTCGGCCCTTGTGTAATATTTCCGGAAGTCACCTGCCTTCCTTACAATCATTAATGGATACAACTATGCACTTTTTGAAGGTTGAATGACTCAATCATTTAACATTTACCGTATTTTATCACTGGCTATTTATCCTAGTACTCCAAGGTAGTTTGTGTAGTAGTTCTTTTATCAAATGTGTATCCCCTGCATCTATGTGATGGAATGTTAACACTGATTAATCCAATAGGCCACCTGGTCTCATGACTGTATTGGCATAATCAACCAACAATTCATTAAGCTTCAACCACTGTATTGAATCTCGACTGCTTGTACAATCACTAACTAGTGGTCTCGGATGTACTGGGAGTCATGTGTTTGCTGATAGATGCAGCATAAAAAGCACTCACCTATACTTGGTCCGGATATGGTCGGCACTGAATTCCCAAGATCACAAGCACTCACCTGTACTCGGGCCGGATATGGTCGGCACCGAATTACCAAGATCACAAGCACTCACCTGTAATTGGGTCGGGTATGGTTGGCATTGAATCCCCAAGATCAGAACCAAAAGTCCTCTTACCTATATGTAATCAGATTAGCATCTCCATTCACATCTAGTCCAAGGAGAGCATTATCTATATGTAATCATATTAGCATCTCCATTCACATCTAGTCTAAGAGGGACATTATCTATATGTAATCAGATTAGCACCTCCATTCACATCTAGTCCAAGGAGAGCATTATCTATATGTAATCAGATTAGCATCTCCATTCACATCTAGTCTAAGAGTGACATTATCTATATGTAATCAGATTAGCATCTCCATTCACATATAGTCTAAGAGGGACATTATCTATATGTAATCAGATTAGCACCTCCATTCACATCTAGTCTAAGAGGGACATTATCTATATGTAATCAGATTAGCATATCCATTCACATCTAGTCTAAGAGGGACATTATCTATATGTAATCAGATTAGCATCTCCATTCACATCTAGTCCAAGGGGCATACTCCAGTCACCACCCAACTCTGTAAGAACTGAGCTGACCATCTTTTGGTCCAAGTTACTGTCCCCCCAACCTAATTTGGTGTCCAGTCCGATTTGGGCTTCATTCGTTTTCTGAAACTCGGGCAAGGGTAACCATAGCTTGCTGATGGTCCTTCTGCATCTTTTGTGAAGCAAGTCCTTTTTACGAGTAGTTTCATCTATCTTATTGTGAAACAAGATACGAGCAGTTCATTCTAACCCTTTATTGACTGGTGAACACCTTTTGGGAATTTACTGCATATCAAATTTCAAAATCTAAGTTAAAATAATAGTTATAACCCTATTTCAGCAACTGTTATTTTGTCATTTTGTAGCATTTATCCAGTAGAGTTCACAAATAAAAAAAAAAACATTTTTAACAGTTTCATAGTCACATTTCTGCATAGTTTCGTGGGAATTCATCTGTAAATTATG
>NW_013674784.1:23383-28450 GCF_000517525.1 Limulus polyphemus
CTAAGAAACTATCATCCCTAGTAAATTAGGATTTTTTTAAATAATTTGTCTATCTACCACACACCACAGGTTTACATTTGCTAAGAAACTATCATCCCTAAAGAATATAATTATCAATGTTTTGTTCTTCCTGTGATTTTCCTTCTCATATTTTATTAGGTATAGTCCATGTTACCATCCTTTTATGATCGCAGCCTTTCCTCCACCGGCAGTTCTGGGTACACCAGATTCATACAGACCTCATTTCCAGATCTGTGGCTGCAATCATGGATGGACATTCACAGCACTGGCAAAAGTCAGTCTTTCCGATACCTCACCACTCCTTCAGACAACCCATCTACCCTTAATGAAAGACTCTCCTCTTGCTCTTGTGGAAAATACCACGTTCTCGTTCAAACACATTTAAACTTAACTTACACCACAGCTAATGAGGACACAATAAAATGCACTTGTAGAAATTCCATAAATTCTGTGGATAAGACGCCAACATTTCTCCTTACTAGTATACTCTGCAATCAAGTACATTGTTTTAACCACAAATAACAAGAGGAACGATCAGAAAATGTTTCACAGAGTTGAATCTGCATCTGACGCTCACTGGAGTTGAAGAAGGAAAGAAAGAGACTAGACAGGGTATGAGGAACTGTAAAACAATCTTTATCTATTCCATTAAAAAGAGCAAAGTAAACGAGTACACTTAAGGTTGAGAACAGCGAGGATACCCAAATGATGAAACAAATCATTATAGTCTTTATAGGTAGAAACGTAAGAAAAGTGTATTTAATTAACTATACTGATGGCCAGGTTAGGTGTTTAGCTAAATAGCTTACTCTGTTAATATTTATTATTTGTAATAGCTCCTCCATCAGAGATTAACCGGCTCTGGACCAGTTCCAGAGTAAGAATTAATATTTGTGAAGAACTTCCGTTGATAGCATAACATTATAAACAAGGTTCTCAGAGAGCTTGTCCTATCAATGTCACTGATAGTCATTCCAAGAATAAAATAAATGAGGATATATCCTCAAGTTATCATCTGACCAGTCAGTTGAAAAGGTTATTATTATCCAGCTTTGCACAGTGTGTTTACATTACAGTAACTTGTCCCACAGAACGTATACGTGACACCAGAGGGAAATGATCCAGAACAATAGGTGACTAGTGCCGAAATGACTAAGCCACATTCCTTGACCATCGTTTTACTGTTACAACTATACAAACATGTTTGTGTGAAAAAAAACTGAAAATGCCTAGTGAATGTGAAATGCTAAATATGGGTTGGCATACCACGTCTCTTCGATTACTTATCCCAGTTAAAGACGAGACTAAATATACTTGCTTCCAAGCTATACGTAAATCAAGCATTTGCTTAATGAAGAGTATAAAACCAGTGATAATTTTCGAGCTGCTGAGTATTTCCTAAAATGAATATATATATTTCTAGCTTCCTCTCTAAAATATTTTTAGCCACGGCAAAGCGTCTCAAAGAACTGCTCGGGAGTTTTTTTTTTCAAGTATAAACTTTGAGTTCATAGCTCCATCTCTTGACCGATTTAAGATCTAATTACAGCCACGACTATTGAGGATTCCCTCTTGTGTTATATTTACATTGTAGGTGTGTATGCATTGCTAGCTTAATATAATACGAATAAAGTAAATATATGAAATAACTCGTAGTTCAAAGTTTGTAAAGTTACTAACTTCAGTTATGGATCAGTCCATATCACAAGATGTCTGCGGACTTACACTGCTAGAAACTGAGTTTCGATATCCGTGCTGGTCAGAACACAGATAGCCCTTTGTGTAGCTTTGTACTTAATAATAAACAAACAAACTACCAAGGTTTTAAACCAAATAAAAGTAAGATCACTAAGTTTCTAACTTAAATTCTATAATAAACATAAAGATAATTATTATTCTTATTAAGTACAGCAAAAAAGTGTTGAAATGTCTTCATTGCCTGCTCTTCCGTTCCACATGTTACTGATATCATTAATGATGTTCTCGCGGGTCCGTTAGGCGCCTTTAAACCATGTTTTGTTAAGATATCTGTTGGGATTTTCCTCAACTACACTTTCTGCTACAGCATTTTAAAAAGTCTCATCATATTTTATTTTCGTTCCAGCTCAAGTGTTTCCTGCTGACGAGAGTAAACCTCACTTGGATGTAGAATAGCAAATTCCTGACGCGGCCTCGGGAACACATGTAAAATATCTTGTGTCATTACAAGTGTGGGCGATGTACATAATCGTAAACTCCATATTTCCGCGTTTTTACGAGCGTGAATGTCGAATTATCTATTATCTGTAACATATCGTAATTTAATGATACGCTAGGCTTAACTATTAACCACTCTATTTTGTCTGTCAGTGATAAAATCTTAAGCTTATAACTTAACCTATAACTAGCGAAAGCAAACAATTTATTTACAAATTAAGCACAAAACGAACAATTACTGAATTAACCCCTTAACAATAAAGGCTAAGCCTAGCTTGCCTAACTTTAAAGTTACTATCAAAATCTAGTAATAAATGTTTGTTTGTCTGTTTGAATTTCGCACAAAGCTACATGAGGGCTATCTGCGCTAGCCATCCCTAATTTAGCAGTGTAAGACTAGAGGGAAGGCAGCTAGTCATCACTACCCAACGCCAACTCTTGGGCTACTCTTTTACCAACGAATAGTGGGATTGACCGTCACATTATAACGCCCCCACAGCTGAAAGGGTGAGCATGTTTGGTGTAGCGGTGATTCGAACCCGCGTCCCTCAGATTGCGAGTCGAGCCCCCTAACCGCCTGGCCATGCCGGGCCTTAATAAATGTTAAGCCTAATTGTAAGCAAACTGCTAAATTCAACTCTGAGAACCAACAAAAGAACCTGGCTTCTCGATTTTTTCATATGAAACACGTGTGAAATTTAATTGTTAGTGTTTTGTTAATTATACACAGGAATGGAAAATTCAATTAAAAATAGAAAAACGTGATTCCTGGTTTTTAACGTAATAATAGTTTGCAATCATTACATCAGACTTCAGTCTAACAACAAGAAGGCGAGGAAACGATCTGGTCAATCTGTATTTTTTGAGTGTGTGTACTCTTGGACTGCTCAATGGTAGAATAATGGCCTTTTTAGTCCAGAGTTCTGGGTTCAAGTCCCGGAGTTTCTTTTCACTTGTACTTTTACTTGAAAAAAACAATATGTTACAAGTTATCTTTATATTATCCCCTATTCTTGCAGTTTTAAAACTGAAATATTTAAACAATTTGTTCTTACTTAACACAACAATAAGATTTAACTCGTCTTAAAATCAAGATACCAAAAATATTAGCCACACAATCAGTAAATGTCAACTTTATTCATTTTGTTTTTAATTAAGGCAAGGAACTCGAGTAAAATAGAATGCCCCCCCCCCCCCCCGGATCCCACCTACTTCAATAGATTAGTATAGGTTCTGCTACATAAAACTTTCAAAGCGTCCGTTCACTTTAGGGAGATTGATCAATGTCAACACAATACGACTTGTAACCATTGCCAATAGACAACTAGTGTAGAACACGATTGGGATTAATTTCGCTTCTACTTATTTTATTTTTTATTTCGTCTAATCGATCAAATAAAAATGTGAATGTAGAGTTCGATGTAATGATAGTTATTTTACTACAATATTATGTACACAATCAACACAGTAATGTATATAATTATACATTAAATACTAATATATTTTAAGATGACTATGATACGTATAGTTTTATCGAAATGAACATTATATATGCGAATAACGTAGAAATAAAACATTTAAACTTTTTAGCTCCCTGATGGCTTATTTCAATAAAAAAAGGTGAGACCGGTTTCGAAGCTAAACTTTTCAGTAACCTAATTAAGTATATCTAAAGTCAAGGGCGGATACAGGAGAGGGGGGGGGGGTGTATTCCACCAGGTCAAAAAACGTTTCTTTTTCATTATTAGGTCTAAAGAATAATTATTTAACCTATAATTAGAAAATAAAAACTTCGCCGGAAAAACCGTAACAGCTTTTAAAAAATCATGTATCATGTAACTTGAACATAATATCATCCAGCTGGTTATGTCAATCATTTACTGTTCCATTAATCCTCAACTTACAGATTTGTTTTAATACCGTTCACTAGGGATTGGGTCTACATGTTCAGTCACAATGAATAACTTCATGTTTTTGTCAGTTAACCAAAACCATTTTACAGCATTAAGCAGTAATTGTGTTATTAGTAATGGTACTTTTGTCTGCATTTTTTTATACGACTCGTACGCTAATAAGGGCCTTTATACCAACAAAGCCATAAACCCACAAGTAGTTTGATGTATTCGGTCGTCAAGAAATGTTGCGTTTTGGAACATTTTCATTAACCACCCCCCAAAAACGTACATCACGAACCACCTAAATCTCACGTTAATGTAGTCTATATAATGTGTAAAGTTTAATATACTCTAATCCCTTATAGGGATGACACACAACGAGACACACATTCGGCATTTAGTGCTGTTTGAATACACGAATGTGAAACAACGCCTCTGTAGCCATAAAGACTACCAAAGAAGTTTATGGAAATGTTTTGAACGTTCGTAAGTGTCAACAATGGTTCATCAAATTTCGTTCAGGTGACTTTAGCCTTAGAAACTGTGATGGCAGGGGCCGACATTTTGGAATTGATATTGATGCTCTGAAGACGCTTGTTGTTGTTCGTGAGTGACTCACGAATTCTCCGATGATCATCGTTTAAAACATGTGTTTGTTTGTTTGTAGTTAAGCACAAAGCTACACAAAGGGCTATCTGTGCTCTGCCCACCACGAGTATCAAAACCTGGATTCTAGTGTTGCAAGTCCGCAGACATACCGCTGGGCCACTGGGGGGCTCCAACATGTGAACGTTGCTTCGCCTCTCCTGGCGCGTAATGCGTATGAACCATTTTTGGACAGAATTGTCACCGGTGATGAAAAATGGGTTCTCTATGTGAATACTAAACGCCAAAAACATCGGCTCAGACCTAGACAAAAACCACTTATGACCCCAAAACCTGGACTCCATCTGCA
>NW_013674784.1:29309-33711 GCF_000517525.1 Limulus polyphemus
TGATTAAACTGGAAATTAATAACGTCACTGGAGAGTTCTAACCCAACTCGTCATTATTATATAGTCTGGAAGTTATGATTAAACTGGAAATTAATAACGTCACTGGAGAGTTCTAACCCAACTCGTCATTATTATATAGTCTGGAAGTTATGATTAAACTGGAAATTAATAACGTCACTGGAGAGTTCTGACCCAACTTGTCGTTGTTATATAGACTCGAAGTTATGATTAAACTGGACAATAATAACGTCACTGCAGAGACCTGAGTAACACACTAACACTGTCGAATAATTCTCTCAAATTCAGTTTTTATTTCTAACGTGCTCAGAGAACTCTGAAGGTCTTGTTTTTGTCGGTAACATCTTTAGAAAGTTCTGACAAACATGGACTTTTTGTATAATTTGAGAATTCTGTAATGTCCAGTAAACATATTTGAAAGGTCTTCACAGTTATGACAATATATTCATCCTTACAGTATGCCTTTTATAGTTATAAAATCGAAACGATATAAATACGTATACGTGATCTAGGGTTCACCAGACGGACTGTAACGTGATCTAGGGTTCACCAGATGGACTGTAATACCACGTGCAAAATACTTTTTATGGAATACATGGTTCAACACTAGTCCTCCACAAACGTAACCCAACAGTGCTAAAAGGTCCTTTTCTTTTGTTTCATCACAGTTTGGTAATACCAGTCCTTATCCATATTACGTCTTATAAGTTCTAATAAGATCTGTTGTTGTTTGATATTCTGACATACAAACTTCTAGGCAGTTTTATCTATATAAAATGTTTACATGAACCATTTTGACTTTTAAGTGGTAAAAGATATTAATGAAAAGTAATATGCACTACAGTTTGCGACAATAAAAACAGATTAGACCCTAAAATCTAACAAGTACGAAGTTACAAGCCACAACCTAGGGCTAATTAAATAAGAAAGTTTAATACACGTTTAAGGTGGTCAAATTAGATGTCTATAAGTTACCGAGGTTTAATGTTGATGTGCAAGTTAACTGGTGTAGTTATATAATATATATACATATCACGAAAAAAAAAGGCGCCAGAAATTGGTGAAACCTAAATGATGCGTGGGTTAAAATTATTTAAATTTAACAACAATATACAAAATTCTACACGGTTATCACAATATAGCTCATTCGACATACTCTTAAGTCTCACTTCTCTGTGAAAACGTAATATCACTAACAAAAAAACTTGCATAACACATAACATATCCCAGACTTAACTTGCACAAAATAACTTTTCTTTCTTGAATAACCATAAGTTACAAATTTCAGACAACTTTACACTTTACAACTTTAGTGCGCATCGTTCCACCCCTCGACTTACAATAAATGAAGCTATTCCTATCTGCTGATGACGTAGCCACTACATATCAAAATAAAATTTACGAAACGTGGTTCAGTTGACAAGTTTGCCCTCAGAGCCGTTTTAAAAAATCAAGTTATCTGTGTATAACCGTGACGTAATGACATGCATGTTTTAATTATTAGAGTAATGTAATAAATAAACTTTGTAATCTCCACTTTTGTTATAGCTTTAATCTTAAATCACGTGCCACTGAGAGGGTCACTTCCAGACAAGCAAAGCACTCACTGCCTACGTCACAAACTTCTTAAAACTGAAGGTTTTTTTTTTTGCACACACTACTTCTACGATCTTTCAACTTGCGCTTAATTTGTTCATTAAAATAAACTTCTTGGAATATTATGACAACTTTGAGAAAAATTATAATTCACTATATTTATTAAGTGATTCCTTAGCAGTCACAATTTGCCAAACTTTTCTTTATAGTAAGTAGACCAATAACTAAAAAAAGGTGTATTAATATTTAGCAGCATTCATCTTGGCACAGCGCTTTCTCGGCGGTCCGAATTCTAATATTATCAGCGATTTATTTAACCAATCATATCCTGGGGAATCATTTGTGAGAGAAAAGAAAAAAAAAAAAGACTGCGTAAATGAACACGTGTGCCCTAAAGTAACGTACATACCCACAGATATAAATTACTTAAATAATTTAATTTCTCGACGTGGTGTTCTGTAGCCTCTAACCCATCCACCCCCACCCCCTTCAAAAAAAGTTCTTCGTTTTTATTACTGAGCTCCAGCCAACAACAGCCCTGTTAGTGTTAAAATTCAACAAATTTTGCAAAATTGGTAAAACAACTGGTAAAACCCATAATTTATTTTTTCAATACAATATATTTAGAAGTTAAGCCTAATTTTCCGAACCTGAAAAAAACAACAAAAACTTGGGGCATCACTCGGCAAATTACCTATCTATAAAACGATCAGTCATGTAATCCTACCTTTGTGATGACGATGACCACAAGACTCCCCAACACTTTGCGAGCGTCTTTTCCGCTGGCCCTGGTGCCTGTTGAGACTCCCTTCATTCCCTTGGGATTGCACTGCTACCAGTAGTAGAAGAAGGGTTATTACCTTCGCTCCCAACATTTTTTTGTATTATATTTTTAACTAATGTAAGAAAAGTTGCAAGTTAAGTGTTTTCAAGGACAAATAACGTCCGCACAAGTGTCATTGGATTGGTTTTATGTCCACAACATTGTCGTTTGTTTAGATTGTCTACACGATCTAAGTCCAGTGTGATTCGTCAAATCACTACTTTCTGGTTCGTATTACACCACGAGTGTGCATTTAAACTTGCACTTAAAATCAATTAACTGGCGCTGCTATAAAATCTGCCACACATCTACTTGGTGAAAATTCGAGAGCGAAGCACGAGCCTCACTTGACTGCACTACACCGTTAAGTGAGTTCAAGCGATCTCTCGCGTGCACTGATCCCGTCACTAATCTCCGCCTTTTCTCTTCTTCTCGACCAATCACAGTAAAAATGAATAACAACACATCAAGATGAACGCCAAAATTAAAACTGTTATGCTATTTTTTTTTCCTCTTTAACAAAAGTAAACCAAATTTCGTCTCTCTTTTTTTTTCCTGGGTAGTAGAATGAGAGTTTGTTGGAATGCCGGGGAATCTAAAACGTGAAAATCGTTAAAACGAAAAAAACAAAAAACTAAGCCTAACTAATATTTCAAAGCGTGTTCTTTAATAAACAAATTAAATAAAGACTTTAATCCAATTTACAAATAATGACCCTGTTCTGTATTTTACAGGTTGAAAGGTTTTACTGGTACGTCGTAACCCAGTGATTAATGATGGATCTGTAGGTTTCTTCCTGTTAGCGAAAAAAAATCACGTTTCACAGTTTGTGGCCGTGGGTGCGTTATAAGGGTGACGATCAAAACCCACTATTCATCAGAAAAGAGTAGCCCAAAAGTTGGCGATGGGAACTGTTGACTAGCTGCCTTCCCTCTAGTCTATTAGTTTAAAATTAGGCTAACACCGACGGTCTTTAAGTGACATTGGGCGAATAACTGAAAACACACAGACTCTTGAGATCCCCTGTATTATTACTAATTGAGAGGTCGATGACTCCTCCCCCTTAACAAACTTGGTGCGCTTTAAAATCAAAATAAGATTGTATGACCTTTTTAGAAGCTTTTCGTGACTCTTCTGTCAAGAGTGTTGGAATAGGGAAATCATTAATTTATGGTCCTTTACCCACGGCAGTGAACCTTAATGTATAAATATAATACCTTAAGGTTACTAAATCATCATTCGGTGGATAATGTAATTATTTCCGTCATGTAAGTTATGAATTTCGGCGAGGGTTACTGATGAGGAGTAGAATTAATCGACAATGATCAAACTCCATGACAACTGGCGAATTGAATAATAGACGCTTCTCATTCGCCGAAATTCACAACGAGAGGAAGAATTATATGAAAGAAATCAGTCGTCGGGATCCATTAGAATCCAGCGTTTAAAATTATCCTCGGTAAAAACACAAGAAGGATTCTGCATCCGTTAGAATCCAATCTGTGAAAATGATCCAAAGTAAAATCCGAGGAAGATGAATAAAAAAAAAAAAAAGATGACAGTGCCTCATGAGGAATCAGTAACTCGTTAATTAAGGGACGAAATATAATTACGTGCTTGCCTAACTATACACGCACTAAAATATTTTCGAAAACACTAGTCAGTCACCAGAGGGCACTCGAAATCTTTTCCGAGAACTGTAATAAAATGTAAAGCAAAATATTATAAACACCACCACCATGTCTTCAAACTTGAATTCGATTGCAGTTTGCAAGTAAATCTCCTTCTACTGACGTATGTATGTATAACCACTTTTATAGCCAAGGTCGTTGGGTGTCCAGTGTCATAGATTTGATGGACTTTAAACAAGCAGAATACTGACGTATGTATGTATAACCACTTTTATAGCCAAGGTCGTTGGGTGTCCAGTGTCATAGATTTGATGGACTTTAAACAAGCAGAATA
>NW_013674785.1:0-1256 GCF_000517525.1 Limulus polyphemus
ATGGTAAAGTTGTATTCGGAAAGAACAAACCAGTTTTATTAAGCAAAGAACTTGTGTCGCTAAAGTTTCGTCGGATCGAAGTTACGGAAAGTTAATTAACAAACGGAGACGTAACAATACCATAATTCGTTAGTTGGGTTGAATGATGAGAAATAAAATATTTTCTATGTTATATGAGTATATCATGCATTTACATCTTCTCATAATATCGTGGTATTTATTTTTAATTTATTCTTTGTTTTTTAATTGTTTGGCTTTCATATAACACATGGTCAAGAAAGCCGTTAAGTTCATTTCGTAATAGCTGATTTTATTCTTTGTTGTTCTCTTGTAAATAATACCTTTCCGCGAAATGGTGTATTTTTAAATGTTTTTACACACACAAAAAAAGAAACATATCATTTTATAGATATTTGAAGAACTTGTAGCATTCCACCACAATTTAATTCTTCGTATTTTTAGCCGACACTAGGCAGCTGGTACATAATTGAATAGAGTTGTTTAAACACTACCACCGAATGAAACTTCAGACTAAACCAAGCCTTTATCGTAGTGAGGTATCCAGGGTCACTGATGAGAAGTGGAAATCTCCGAAATTAGTCTGGCCCACAGATACACCACAATGAAAGAATAGACCATTCCAAGCTTTTACTTGTTGTTAAACAAATGTTTAAATAACTCTATTCAATACTTGTCCTGTTCAGGGAAGGAGCAATACTGCTGCAATACAGCACGTTGTGCAAGTCAGTCGATAGCATTGTCCTTCACTGTTTGTTCAAGTGATATCTAGAGGCTGAGGCCTCACCTATGTCATGAAGAGAATGATCATGCAGTAACGCGACTAGCATTAGTCATTCTGAGTAAATGTAGCATTTCTTGCGAACAAAGGAACATATTGGACTTAGACAGTCTGGAATAGGATCTTGAAGAAGCAGCAGCAATAAGAATCCAGTAAGAAAGCAACAGTCCTGTGTCAGGAGAAACAAGTACATACAGGCTATGTGTGTGTATAGTGTGATAATAAAGATTGTTGATTTTGCATTTCACTTTGTATACATTCTAATTATTCCATTTTACATCACCTCTCATTTGAGAAGAAACATAGCATTGCGTTGTACTTGATATCTTACTCTAATCTCCAGTATATAAGAGAACGTATATGACAGATAGAAGGTTAATTTACTTTACCTGAATATACCACAATACTGTTACGACAGCGGAAGTCCCGTGACGCTGGTAACACATAATGAGTATCT
>NW_013674785.1:2103-8540 GCF_000517525.1 Limulus polyphemus
CCAGCACAGAGGTAACAAGGTTGGTACAGTCATCAGGATTCAAGAAGTCTAAAGATACTGAAAACCTCATCTTTTAGCCTACAGAAACTGGAAATCTGATGCTACAAAATCATCATGTACAGGTCTACATAAACTACTAACCTGGTGGTCACTGATACCATGTTGTTCATGTTCTCAAAGTGTTTTTTATTCTATTTTACAACATGCATATACTTTAGTCTTGGCACTAAAAAGGTTCACGTTTTGGAGTGCAACAGAAATTTTTATCAAGAAAAATAAACAGTCTGTTTTCACTAATCCATTCAAATAAGGGATCTATAGGGGATCTGGGAAGGAGAGAAAAAACAGGTACAAACTGAAATAGAAAAGTCTTCTTATTAACTTTGTTCTATTTGAAAAAGATTTTTAAAAGAAAATTAATAAAAAATAAAATTGAAGGACAATATGGAACCTATTGTCCACAAAGACTATCTCTTCCACTAAACTAAATGTTAGAAAAAAACAGCTAAAAGCCAGCCCTTATGATTCAAATATTTATCTACCCTACCTTAAATGTTTTTAAATTAAATACATCCACCACATCCGTAGGCAACCCATTCCAAAGAACAATTATCCTGTTAGAAGAATAACACCATCTTAGCTAAAGATGACTTCTATCTAACCATAATTCATATTTGTGTCCCTGAGTCCTACTATTCTCACAATGAAGCATGAAAAAAAGATGATACATCACCACTATAAATTCCCTTAATGGCATTAAGCACTTCAATCAGATCACCTCTAATTTTCCTTTTTTTAAGAGAAAACAACTTCAGAGATCTTAACATGTCCTCATATGAAATCTTTCCATCCGAGGTATCCCTCCCCTGAACACATTTACATTATTTCAATACTCTACATAATAATAATAATAAACATAATACTCCAAACATGGCCTAGTCAGTGACCTATACAATGAAATAATAACTTCGTTTTTAGACTTGTATTCAATATTTTTCTAGATACAACCTAAAATCCCATTTGCCATAGCACTAGCAACAGCACATTGCTTGGATGATTTAAGAAGCCAATTAACAGAATACCAAAATCCTTTCTTTCCACAACACTGTTAGGTTTATTCCCATAAAAATTATATTCATAATTCATATTATGATAACCCAAATGCATTATTTTGCATTTATTATAATTAAAATTCACCTGCCCTCTATTTGCCCAATTCACCAAATGATCTGAATCCTTTTTTTTTAAAAACACCAGCATCCTCTTCACAGCTAGCAACACCAAAGACCTCAATATCATTAATAAATCTAAGTAATTTCTTGACCATTTCTTCATTTACTTAAACAATAGATATTATCTTGGGTTGAATTAATACTCTTGACCAATTGTTTCTATTAAAATACCAGACATAATTTGTCACAAACATTACCAGGAAAACTCTTCCCAGATCATTCTTGCACATGTTGAGCTTTATTACACATTACAGAAAAAAGTTTTCTTAAATAAATTGATTTGTATCCTAAATAATATCTACAAAGTCAAATAGTTACACAGTTTTATTTATACAATCATTTCTTTTTTCCTGCCTGGATTTTTGGATTTCTTATCTCATCTAGTTGCCGTTTAAAGTCTTCCAGTTGTAAATCAGGAATGTAGCGCATTTCATCAAACTCCTGTTTGTGAAACTGAACACAAAGATTCACTCCCTCTGGTAGTGACTTTTGAATCACTTCCAGGAAGGTTGGAGCTAAAGTTGCTGAAAGTCCTGACACCTGGAATAATATATGAATACATGCATTTTAATATTACATATAAACACACTTGGACCACACATGAAACTACTCTCTATAAGTCAACAAATGTTAAAAACTAACACCTGGATCAGGATGTAAAAAAAAGTAGCTATTACTTAACAGACCTACCTGTAATACAATGTTTTGATTATCAACTGCTACAAATAGTAGTTATAATCACTGTATATGTTTTCCCAATTAAACAACAAAGAAATAATTTTACATATACTATAACTCTATCCTAATGCAATCAACACACATACAGCATTGCTCCATTTCTTGAGTTTCTATGATAAACAATAACAGGAATTGCATCCTGTTTTAACACGCATACAGCATTGCTCCATTTCTTGAGTTTCTATGATAAACAATAACAGGAATTGCATCCTGTTTCAACACACATACAGCATTGCTCCATTTCTTGAGTTTCTATGATAAACAATAACAGGAATTGCATCCTGTTTCAACACACATAAAGCATTGATTTACTTTTTGAATTTCCATAGTATACAGTAACAGGAAGTTGTTTTCTTGTGTAAAGCAATATTTTTTTTCAGCTGGGCAACCCCCCCACAGTCTCTGCATGTTACCACTTTCAAACCTGAAAGCACAGTTGTAGAAAACAATTATCATCTTAATATTTATGAAAGGAATGTTCAGGTATGTTACAAGTTACCACTATAAACTCTCCACATGTATTCATCTATGATAAACAATAACAGGAATTGCATCCTGTTTATACAGCATTGCTCCATTTCTTGAGTTTGTGTGTTAAAACAGGATGCAATTCCTGTTATTGTTTATCATAGAAACTCAAGTAGGTCAATGCTGCATGTGTTAAAACAGGATGCAATTCCTGTTATTGTTTATCATAGGAACTCAAGAAGTAGATCAGTGCTGTACATGTGTTAAAAGAGGATGCAATTCAACTAGTGAAACTAGGAGTAAGGAAGTACGGATAACATTACTACATGAATAAAGTAGTAGTGCTTATAGATAGTACCAACGGCAATGGATCTGTCATCCCTCAGAGCCCCATCTCAAGTCTCTCAGACAGCAATGTTTATGTGTTAAGACTATGTAAATGAATTTCTTCATTTGTTTATAGACACTTACAGTATTGCTAACATCACACTGCTAAGTTTTAATATTTGTCTCCAATATCCAGGTTTTGAAAGCTTTGCTATATCTGGTGTCTTTTACTATACAAGTCAATCAGTTTGTCATTTTTATCACAACAGGTGTTTGGGTGTTGTGGAATAGATTTAATCCACTTAAGTTTAACAATAAAACAACAACCTCACAGTCATTGAGATGCCCACACAGCCATAAGATTCATTCAGAACTCAATGTAGCTAACATCTTACAGAGCAGTCTGGGCAGGTCACTTAACTGCTTTAAATACACACAGTACCGCATTTACATTTTATAAACTTTGCACATTCAAATACATAATACCAGAACCAAATAATATTCTGTATGCAAGGAATGAATTTTCCCCTAATTGTTTATTACAGAAATTCAACAAAGTAGAGCAATGTTGTATAGGTGTTAAAACGGAATTCAATAAAAGATATGAACACCATAACAATTCCTGTTATTGTTTATTAGAGAAACTCAAGAAGCATAGTTTTAAATCCAGCTACATAATCAACTTGCAGTTCCATTCCTTTTACATTTCAGTAACAGCTAACAGTTTCATCAAAAACACGTCAAAGAACCTGAAAAATTCTATTTACTGGATATGCAGTAAAAATGGACAAAACAATACAATAAAGCATTTTTCATTTACTGTAAGTTATTAACAACATAGTGTAAAATACAAAAATGTATGTGAGACATTAAATTATATATATATAATGCAATTTCATAGTTTGATATTAAAATTTTTAAACTATAACCCTTGGGGTTTTTCTTGTACCTTACTCACCTGTCTTCAACTTCAATATCCATTTTCAAAGCTATGTTGTGTACATACTTAGCAAACTGCTCCAGGACAGCAAAGTCATGGCCCTTCACCTGGACATTGAGAACCTCATACAGTGGCACCGAGGGCTTTAAAAGCTAAAACAGAAAATTCATTCAAAGTATCTGTAAGCATCTCAGTGATTTCATACATTTACAATAAATTTGAATTAGGTTTTCAATCAACTGTATAGCCAAGTTGCATTTTTGTTTTTCATTATTCCTGGGTAATTCTGATAGCATCAGTGAGTTACAATATAGCTTAGAAATCTGAAACACTAAAAGGTGCAGAAAAGATGTTTTTAAAAGTATTTCTAGAAGTGAACCTACAAGCTCCTAATATTGTTCTTACCTCTAAATATTCAGGTTCATAAGACGAACTTTTCCTGTGCTGCATGGTAAACATGCTAGCTCTGTGAACACTTCGTAGCAAGTAACAGTTTCTTACAAACATCTGTAAAAAAATAAATAGAGGTTATCTGATTTAAATAGCAACAGCTTCATTTTGAAAGAGTATTTATAGGCCATAATATCAACTAATAATATACAGTATATGAACTTTTGAACTGGTTATTTAACTATTAAAAACACTGAAATCTTACATTTCCAAATCATTTAACACATATGTCTACAATGAATGTAACAATTTTCTGAGAAGTCTGGGACCTTTATATTAGTGATCAAAAAACTAGATTTCTTGGGACTATCTACAACTTATTGTAATTACATAATGCAAAAATCACTCTTTGTATTTTCTCAGAGGCATCACTAGGTGCTGGCACACAGGGCCCAAACCAAATTCTGTTTGACAGTGCCTCGAATCCCCAGTTGGTGTTGTTAAAAATTGGAATAGGAAACCACGATCAATATCATACTGAAACACCAAAAATTCTCACACCTATGGGCTTGAGCCCTAAATCTTTTAAGCACCTAGTGATGCCTCTGAATGCCCTTCATGAATTTATGAAAGACAAAGTTATTTTTCTAGGAAGGTGCTAGGCTAGTCTCATAATTTGACCTTTAGGACCACTTCTCAGTCTAATGTTCTTACTCTATATCCAGCTAAATATCTTCCAATGCCAATGACTGGTGGAGTGACAAGCCCTTTCACAACATACACCTACTGTAATACAAGACTATAAATAATTTCAAATGTTTTAAATGGATCGAAATGTGGGTGGAATATTAAAAATTGAAAGTCACAGTAAAACCATTACATTTCCAGAGGTACCTTTATTTTATCGTCTATAAAATGTTTTTTGAATTAAAGACGATCTTTATGTGCAAATAAAGGTACCTCTGGAAATGTAATGGTTTTACTGTGACTTTCAACTTTTAATATTCCACCCACATTTCGATTCATTTAATTTTATCGTCTATAAAATGTTTTTGAATTATAGACGATTTTTATGTGAAAACCTTCTTATCAGATACTTAGTCTCAGGCCATCTTTAAAAAAATTAACCATTGTAAAAAAATATATAATTTGTCTTCAGCTGTCAAACCTGATTTTATATATATATATATATATATATAATTTACACCTTCTCCCTGTACAAGATAGAATATAACATATTATAAGTATCTTTTTTTCCGCCTGCATTTATTGCAAAATTTGTCATAATTGGCCACCATAATTAATGTACACTGTGAGAGGGTGTATTACTCCATTAATTAAATAGGCACTGGATTTGAAGAAAGTAGCCCGATAAAATTAAAAAGCACAAATGCATTAGTCTCTCGAGCTCAGTCTAGGGTTAGACTACCGCTAAGCCTAACAGTAATATTATTGCTTATTTCTATGTTCTAGTTGTAGACTAAATAATCTGTGTTTGTAACGCCAAAACTAGCAAGGAAAAATACGATACATTTTCTGTATAACACTAATTCAAAGTTTTATACTTAAATTCAAATTCATTTACCTTTGCAGTAAGCATGTTGATTTTGCTAATATTATATACTTAAGATTCCGAAGGCAATATTAAACTATTTGAACAGTATAACTGGATGCATTTGTTATTGAATTTGAACACTGTTAACCTACTTTCGCGTTGCATTTGCTGCCTCACGTGAATATTCTACATTCGCCTTTCACTAGAAAAATTGCTATAACTTGTTTAGGAGTTACTTGTGTTGCTTCTCATAATTAGCTTACAGTTTATATAAGAATTTATTGATAAGTATAGTTAATAACTTAACTTTAGATTATTTAGATCAAAAAGTCGAAGTAAGGCCTAATAATAATATTAATATATATTAGTTTGGGAACTGTATGAACACCGGCAGTGACAACGCGATCCTTTCTTTCCTCAGAAATACATTATTTTTACCATTGTTACGTCTCCGTTTGTTAATTGATTTTCCGTAACTTCGTTCCGACGAAACTTAAGCGACACAAGTTCTTTCTTAATAAAAACCGGTTTATTCTTTCCGAATATAACTTTACCGATACACTCAACTTCAACAATTGCGCTAAACAAACGCTATAACAACGAACGTCAATAATACTTCTGACTGCAGTTCAATTACTCACTGTCTATCCACATATTACGTTCCCCTCTTTTATATACCAGCCTACCCTATATCTAGTAATTACTAGAGCATTCGCCAAAGTACAGGATAGTTCTAGAAACGTGGCGTCACGGTGGTCATGTGACTCGCTGACGCAACACTGCCCCC
>NW_013674785.1:9540-12577 GCF_000517525.1 Limulus polyphemus
AGTTACATAACGACTCACCTTCTTAATAATGTTGCGTCATCGAGGTCACGTGACTGGTGTGGCGCCACCTATTTTCTAGAACTATCCTGTACCTTGGCGAATGCTCTAGTATTTACTAGATATAGGGTAGGCTGGTATATAAAAGAGGGTGACAACGTGACGGGACGGTAATGTGTGTGTAGGTAATGAGTAATTGAACTGCAGTCAGAGTGAGACGTATTGTTGAAGTTAACGTTCGTTGTTAAAACGTTTGTAAAATAGCGACTGTTGAAAATAAGTGTATCGTAAAGTTATATTCGGAAAGAATAAACTAGTTTTATTAAGTATGGACTTGTCGCTAAAGTTTCGTCGGAACGAAGTTACGGAAAGTTAATTAACAAACGGAGACGTAACAATAACAATTATATTCTCCTTAAGATAGATGTTCAATTATATCCCTATGGGCTTATGTATATAAATAACAATGTTCAGTCAACAGGGTTGTCCAAATGCTTGCAAATTTGACAAAAAAAAAAAAAAAAGCGAAGGGTACATAATAATTTGCCAACGCATTATTTAACTGCATAAAATGAAATATCCAAGATTGATAAAGATCCCACATGGTAACCTGCTACATGCAGTCATGCAGATTATTTTCTAATTACTATCACATTTTTGTTAATACACTGTAGAATTTTAACTCAGTCAATAGATAACCCAAGTCAAGTTAACAATGATGCATTTAATACTAATAGTCCAAGTTTTGCTGTCTGCCAAAATTTATAAAAGATTAAAAGAAAATTACGTGTTATATGAGGTTTCCAAGAGATCTCGACGAACAATAACGAAGAATAAGCTACGCCTGCTCACGGAACACACACAAATAAGTTGTTGTTTGCTTTCCTGTATTCATGGATAAACTTATATTTTTTCATTTCCGTCTCTGAACTCCTGGATCTCGAGGAAACCCATGCACGATGCATCATCTTCCTACATCCAGATCGATTTGAACAGTCCCATGCTAAACAGCACGGCAGTTTTTTTATAGGAAATCTATGAATCACAAGTCTGTTGTGCTTATGGGGCTGGCTCAAATTGGTCACGTGAGTGCCTTCTACCCAATAACAGTCTTACTCGATTGAAATCAGGCTCCTCCATTTATTGCTCTGAGTTATATATTTCCCAGTATTAGTCGAAATGGTGGACGTTAAAGGTAATTAGGGAATGCTATAATTTTGTTTTATTAACATTCATGTCGATAGGGCCTTAGTGGCATGATCATTCTTTTTCATCGTGAAATACTTTTCATTTTTTAGCAAAATTATAATATTCAGAATCTGATTAGGCTAGGCTAGGAATCGCTGTTATTTTTTCTTTACTAATACTAATAGGCTGTATCACCAGTTTATGTTGTAGAATAAGTCAAACGTAAATCTTTAGAATCACGTAAATTTACGATATATTTATTAGTCTACATTAATTTGTTAAGTATAAAATTGATGCGGCTAAGTTCTATAAGTTATAATTACATCATATGTAACAACCAATATACGAACAGTAATATACAATAAGGGACCTAGGCTATAGTATTAGACCATCTGTGCAGTCACATCCACTAAACTAAAATAAAAACACTCAAATCCAGTCCTTATCATTTAAATATTTATCAAGTCATCATTAAATTAACTGTATCCATCACATATAAGTGAAAGCAACACATTTCGAAGACCAATCACTGTGTTAAAAAGTAAAACTGTCTTAGCTGAAGGTGAGTTATACTCTGGTAAAATTTATATTTATGTCCCTAGTCCTACCATTCTCACCACGAAGTCCAAAAAAACGTATGATGAACCAACATTATCAATTCCCTTAGTTAATCTTAAACACCTCATTCAGATCCCCTTTAACTCATCATTTTTCAAGATAAAACAGTTTCAGCTATCTTAACCTGTTCTTGTTCATATCACAACATTTCCATCCTTGTTATCATCCTATTGTCCTACTCTGAACCCTTTCCAACAATTCATTGTCTTCCTAAAGTAAGGTACCCAAGACTGAACACAGTACCCTAGATTTGGCTTAAACAATGACCTATACAAAGAAATTATTACCTTTTTAGACTTTTTTTTTCAATATTTCTTTAGTTACAACCTAAACTCCTGTTTGCTCAGCCACCGTTAGCAAAAGCACATTGCTTGGATGGCTTAAAAGACTAATCAGTTAGAATGCCAAGATCCTTTTCTTCCATAAAGCTTTTATTCCCATCAGTGGCCTACTCATGATTAAAATTATGATATCCCACATGTATTATCTTGCACTTATTATAATTAAACTCCATCTGCCATTTAATCTTCCAACTTGCCAAATAACTTAAATCCTTTTGTAAAGCAACAGCCTCCTCTTCTTCAGATCCAGCAACACCTAAAACTTTAATACCATCAGTATTTGACTATTCCTTCATCCATGCCATTGATAAAAATAAAAAAGAGCAAAGGTCCTAACATTGAGACCTGAGCTACCCCACTTGTGAAATTAATCCAGTTTGACAGGACTCTATCCTTAACAACCCTCTGCTTTCTTTTATCCAGCCAATTTTCTATCCATTCAGCCAATCGTACACCCATGGAGATAAGTTTTTAATAAGCCTCTTATGTGGCACCTTGTCATATGCTTTTTGAAAATTCACATACACTGAATTCACACCCTTACTCTCATCTACATAAGCAGTAACCTATCCACAGAATAACTAAAGATTAGTAAGGAACGATTTTCCCTTAGTGAAATCATGTTGACTATCCCAAAAAATTTTGAACTTTGTTAAATGAATTTGCAAAGTATATTTTATCAGATTTTTAAAACTGTTTCCCACCATTCCTTTAAGACTAATAGGTAAACAAAATGTTAGGAAGGACCCTTGAGGGATGATAAAGATGATTGTGAAATGGCTGGGTTATTAAATTTTGATTTTTCTTTAGTATTTACAAATGAAGATTTAGGCAGTATTCCTCATCTTGAACAGTTGATAGATGGAGAGAGGGTCATACAGTATGATTGCATT
>NW_013674785.1:13532-15269 GCF_000517525.1 Limulus polyphemus
TTTAGGTTTTATATGTGTATTTGAAAAACTAAAAAATCATAAATGACTACATTAATACCATAGAATTCTACTATAATTTAGCAAGCTCAGTAACTAAGACATATTTTAGTCTAAAGAAATATGAAGTTTTGAGCAGACTAAAAACACGCCCTACCTCGTTGAAATATTGGTTCAAAAGAAAGAAGTGGTATCAAGTCCATTAAAATGACTGAGAAAACCACTAGGGAGGCATTCTTAGCTTCTGATTAGTTATTCATGTCATATATAGAAGTAAGTGTATATAAGAGAGCATTTCCAAAAATTGAAAGAGGTGGGTGGGGTGCTACTGTGTGTGATTTATTACATGAGCAATATCATAGCAAATTGAAAAGATAAGAGGCTCTTATTTTATATTCTGGCTTGTCAATATCAGTAATTTGAGTTTCTAATTCGTTCAAAACTATAGTCATAGTATTTTGACTTCACAAACATCTAATTTGAACCAGTGCTGCATTCAACATACTACGTGACACACAAAAATTGATGTTTATCTGTGTTTTTTTAATATTTGGTTTTAAATTAAGAAATTGAGTAATATATGGTACTAAAATTTGAATTATAATCTACAGTTTGATACCAAACTTATTGACATAAATTCATGAAATATTAATTCAATAAATTTTAAATGCGAGTCAACAAACGAGATGACATGGCCTTTCACCTGTGACTCATCTCAAAAGGGTTAACAGTGTTATGAAGGAAAGGGATCTTGGTGTAATAGTTGATCAGTCTCTAAATCCATCCAAGCAATGTGATGTTGTTAGTGGTAGGGCAAATAGGATTTTAGGTTGTATCTATAAAAATATTGAATACAAGCCTAAAAATTTTATAATTTCATTGTATAGGTCATTGCTTAGGCCACATTTGGAATATTGTGTTCAGTCTTGGGCTCCTTACCTTAGGAAGGACATTGAATTGTTGGAAAGGGTTCAGAGGAGGGTTACTAGAACAGTGCCTGGGATGGAGGGGTTGTCATATGAGAAAAGATTAAGATCTTTGAAATTGTTTTCTCTTGAAAAAAGAAGAGTTAGGGGGAATCTGATTGAGTTGTTTAAGATTGAAAGGGAATTGATAATGTTGATACATCATCTTTGTTGGGTACACAAAAGACTGTTTAGTGTAAGCGTTATTAATTAATTTATTTCTTTGTGACTTAATACTTCATGATTATTTGGTTTTCATAACAAGACAGTTAAAAGTAATTATTTTAAAAGTGATAGTTATGACAAGTTTGGTTGCGTAACTCGGTAAGAGTCGTATGATGTGTGTGTGTAGTTCTATTGTTGTAGGATATTGATACCAAGTTACTTGATTCTTCAGTACTTTTCTCGTTGCCTTAAGTAAGTATTGTTATATTATAGCATCACTTGCACAGTTTATAAAAAGTTTGAGGCTTCAGTGAACAACATAGAAATATAGTCGACCAAGCGAGCACAAGTAAAGTTCAGTGAAGAAAGAATGAAGTTAGCTGGGATTTGAGCCATAATGGGTGATATTTTAAAGTGAGTTTTACAATTTGTTTCCATATTAACAATGAGAATAGTAGGACTAGGGGACACAAGTATAAATTTTGGCAAGGTGGGAATCATCTTCAGCTAAGACAGTTTTATTTTTCTGACAGAATGTTTGGCCTGTGAAATAGATTGACTTCAGATGTTGTGGAGGCAGTGAATTTAAGTGCGTTTAAGAGAAAGCTTG
>NW_013674785.1:15279-25883 GCF_000517525.1 Limulus polyphemus
GAGTTTTACAATTTGTTTTCATATTAACAATGATACTAGTAGGACTAGGGGACACAAGTATAAATTTTGGCAAGGTAGGAATCATCTTCAGCTAAGACAGTTTTATTTTTCTGACAGCATGTTTGGCCTGTGAAATAGGTTGACTTCAGATGTTGTGGAGGCAGTAAATTTAAGTGAGTTTAAGAGAAAGCTTGATAACTATATGGATGATAAGGGCCGGCTTTAAGATTTTTTTTAATAGTTTTAGTTTAGTTTAGAAGCTGGGACAGCCAAGATGAACCAGTAGGTCCCTTGTTGTGTCTAAACATTATGCTATGTATGAGATTATTCCAACTTTATCACCATTAATAGAATAAATTGTAATTTTGAGAAGGAAAAATAATATTAGTGAGCCCTTGATTACTTAATTGCAATATTTTCCATCTAGAATTGTATTTATTTTTCATTCTTTATTTTTGTTGATCAACAGGACAAAGGCCTCTTACATCTTTTGTAGTGAATTTTGAAGGAAATAGAAAGAGAGAATACTATTTAAGATGAGGAAAAGAAAGACAATCTCCAGTTTAGACAGAGATTTTTCTAACTGGTATTAACTTATGGAGTGAGTTAGCAACTTATAAGAGTTTGAAAAAGAAATTGATAGTTCTGAGATGACAACTTGCTTCCTCACACAGTTTAGCAGTCTTCCACAGCCCTTCGGTGAATCAGCCAAAGAGATTTGCATGCCACTAGTCTTAAGGCAACTCCCATCTAATTTCACATGATTTTATGTGAATTGCACTACTACATGATGAGGTCATCATTTGACAAAAGTTCTCTACCAACAGGAGGTTAATAACTAACTCCCCTATGCATTTGCACTTGTGGATTTTCATTCTTCTCCTTGGCACTGTATTGACTAGACATATTTAAATTTCTTGTTTGTGTTCAATTTATTGAGATTTGTATTGTTAATGAGACTTTGATTTTTGTTTTCCTTAGTGTTCATTTTAAAAACTTTATTTATCATTATTTGTCAAATGATGGTGATTTATACTTAATTCAGTGTGGACATTGTTTATACTTAGGCCTTATTTCTGCTGTGGATTTTGGAGACCTGTAAACTGTCAGGGTCATTGCAGCCATTGTTCAATGTGTTGTATATTACCACTTGCTTCAGAAAAAAAAAACACTTTATAACCACCACAAAAAATATATAATTTAGGGTTTAGAAACACAACTATAGTTAGATCTTTTGTTTGTTTCAGATAATCCTCTTGGAGTATCATGGCAAGACAGTTCTCTTATTCCTCTTCTGAATCCTGGAAATATCATGGATTATTTTTCTAGTAGAAGTAACTCATTTTATGACCGTACTTGTAATAATGAAATTGTGAAGATGCAGCGTTTAAATCCTGAGCATTTATCGTAAGTTAATGTTTTACTTATTAAATTGCAAAAAATCTAAGAAAATTTTTATATTTCTCTGTTAGTTGTTTATTTTTTCCAGGTATATCACTTGAAGTGCATAGAATATGACTTTAATTTAGTAATTAAGATATTTTTAAGTTAAAGAATTAAAAAAAAGAATTATAAGCACATTTTGTTCCATAAATCAAGAATTTTGTTTGGTACTTTTCTGTGTAGAAAGTTTTGTTTGTTATTAAGATAAAATAATGATAGGGCTAAGCAGTCACAAGTCATAGATATATTAATCATGAGTGACTGGCATTTTCAAATCAAATTAAATAATCAAAATACAACACTTTACTGTACAGGGTCAAAAGATATTTACTGAAGTTGCACTTATAAAGAACAAACAAACTGTTTTGATGCACTTTCATTGTCTTTATGAGTGACTTATAAGACTAAGATTTCAGTATTTATACACTTGTTACAAGTCATCTGATATTATGGTCTCCATTATTTTCATCATTTATCTTTTGCTCTTTTCATGTCACCACACCAATACTGAAGTCATAAAAGAACACAGATTTCTACATTTTACACTTATATTTGCAGTGTTAAAAATGTTTACTAGACAGTAAAGTTTAAATAATTAATTGTAATTTATCAAAGATGTAGCAGTTGAAAGAGGATTTAAAACAAATACTGTAGATAAAACATTTAATAAGTTTAGTAAAAGTTCAGTGTTAGTTGAAAATACTATTTTTAAATGTTTATAAAAAAGGAAACTAAGTTTACCTTAAGTTCCTGAATTAACAGGTCAGTTATTTACTGTCTTTAATATACATCAAAAATTCCGTTCCCTCTATGAACAAGATTAAACAAATCTTGGAGAATATCAGTGATGAAACTAGCATTTATGAAAAAAAAAAAGTGTGAAAGTGGTGGATTTTATATTAACCCTACTGACACGAGTCTTCCTATGGTCACGGGTCAGAGTACCATCTCATTTCATTTGTAGATCATAATCAAAATTTTATTGAACTACTATTTTATGAATATGTGTCAATAAGTTTGATATCAAATTGTAGATTATAATTCAAATTTTAGTATTATACATTAGTTCATTTCTTTATTTAAATGTAAATATAAAAAAAAACTAAATATATTGACAAGCTAGAATCTGAGATAAGAACCTCCTGTCTTTTCTATTTTCTGAGATATTAATACATTTATTGAATCAACCAAGATGACTCTGCCCACCTCTTCCATTTTTTGAAAATACTTACTTACATACAGCCCAGTGATGTGTGTATAACCAATCAAAAGCCCAGAATGTCTCCCTAGTGGTTTTCTCGGCCTCTGTGAAGTATTTGCATGGGTAAAAGTTTTCTTTTCAAGCTAGATTCCAGGCAGTAAGGTATGACATTAGTGAGCTCAAAGAATCATATTTTTTTAGACCCAAATACAGCTTAGTTACTAAGCTTGATAAATTATAGTGGAATTCTGTGGTATTGATATAGTAATTTATGGTTTTTTGTTATTTCAAAATTCATATATAAAATCTAAAAAAAATTATGTTGTTTTACATCCTTCTTGTGCAAAATTTGATAAGGCTTAGCAACTTAAGCCAAGCAACAAATGAGTACAAAGTTCATAACTAGAATAATTGTTTTCTATACTTCATTATTTACTATTCTATGTTTTAAGAAAAAATAACTGAAATTTAAAAACTTGTTTGTAAATAGTAATAATGTATATACATGTATAATATATTATAACCAAAATGTGACTGTATTTTGCAAAACTCTGATCTACTAGAACACAGCTGAGACAGGTCACTTACATACTTACATACTTGGATACGGTAACATGAATGCATGTGCGCCGTGTCATTGCAACTTCTGTAATGTTAGTCAGGCATGGCTGACAGGTCAATAAAACAATAAAATGAAAATATTAAATATATATAGATGTATAATGTTAAGATATTTATGCTAGTTAGACTAAGTATTTGTGTTCTTGTGTTATAGGTGTAGTCATTCTAGAACAGAAAAGTGTAATTTTTTATGGTGATTTCGAGGTTGGTCAAATCAACCAAACCCATACATAGATGCAATAGTGAAAATAATAGATAAAGTTTAAAATTTTCTGATGCATAAAAATATTTTAATCTTAAAATCAAAATTACTTTGCATGTTGAATAGTAAACATTAAAAAAGAAAAAATGGATGAGAAAAACATTTCTTAAAAAATCTTAAAACTTAAAAACAAATCTGTTATTTTGATTATGAAAGCCTTGTAATATGTGCTGATAATATGCAAAGAATATCTAAAATGGGCAATTGAGAGTGTTATGTTACATAGAAGTGAATATTGAGAATTTATATAAATACATCCTTTTGATATAAAGAAGTAAAGACATAGATTAAAATTTGGATTATAAACTACAGTTTGATGCCAATTTTAATGACATACATTGATAATGAAATTGTGTAGTTAATTTTTAATCTAGTTGTGTAAAAATGTGTGACGTGAGCTTTTACCCACTTCTACACATACAGTTGTTAAGAATTAAGTTAAAACTTCAGGAGAATATTACTGTTTATAGAGAAATAACTTCACTAACTAAACTAAAGGTGTGAGCTTGAGAGAGAAAGATAAGAGGTCATAGTATTATATACCAAATTCTATAACACTGTATTCCAAGGATGTAGGGTCCACATATGACACTCTTGGTCAATCTCATTGAAACATAAGGGAGGTTGTTACCATGAAATATCACCTGACCTACCAGTCAGGGAAAAAAACTTGTCCATGGAGCACCAGTTCAAACAAAAATATCTTATTTTATATAGACATCACTACTCATTACTTTCCTTTGCTTATTTTTTTAAATTAAAAAACTTTCAGACCAAGATAAAACTAGATAGAACACTCAATGGAGACAGAACATTGCTGTATATATTCTTGCACAACATGTAGCATTGCAGTCTTCCATGTCCAAATATGTTATTTTCAGAGAATGGCAAGAGAATAACAGCAGCTAGAACAAAATCAACTTTACGATTTTTTTTACCATGTGTTATACTAAAACTGCACACACCCAAAAAATGATAAATTCTGAGATGAAAACTTGCCTCTTCACACACTTTGAGCTATCTTCCTCCATGCATCTGCCAAAGAGACATGCATGCCACTATCCTTGAGGCAACTCCCACCTAATTTCACATGATTTTATGTGAATTGCTCTACTGCATGATGATGTCATCATGTGACACAACTCCATGCACAATGTCTTCCCCCTATGTGCTTGAACTTGTAAGACTTCATTCTTGTCCTTAGCATTGTATTCTACAGATGTGTTTGAATTTTTCATCTGGGTTCAGTTTACTGCAATTTACATTGTCAATAGAACTTTGATTTCTGTTTCCTTTGGCTTTTCTTTCAAAATCTTTAATTTTTAGCCTCTGATGAGCAGCTCATAGAATGGCCCTGTGTTTGTTTTTTCAAGTACAAGCTTTTAGCTCATAGCTCCATCATCTCTTGACTGATTTGAGATATAATTACAATTTTTGACTCGGGAGGTCAAACCCCTTTGATTGGTGTATTTTATCATGTCCAAGATCTCATGGATTAATTTATTCTTATCCTGCCTAAAATAATTTCAATTTGAGGGTAGGTTGGTAGAGACCCTGATGAGTAATAAAATCAGATACACACGCGCCACAAGCTTGGTATTGCTGGCACACAAAAGTATAGCTCATAAAAAGGGAAACAAATGTCTCACAGATTAATTTACTCTAATCCTGCCTAAAAGAATTTCAAGTGCCACAACTATCGAGGATTCTCTCTTGTTTATTATTAGTTTGTTTCATATTTCTGATACCACATTTTACTTCAGCCTAGAATACTGAATTATATATATTTTTAGCTGTAGCATAGTGACTGATAGAATGGCTCTGAGTTTGTTTGTTTTTTCATGCACAAAAATTTAGCTTATAGCTCCATCTCTTGACTGATTTGAGTCTCTTCCATTTCTGCTTTTCTTAATTTATTCTTTTCATTTCCATTTCTCCTCATTCAAACCCAGTCTATGGTCTTTTTCACCTGGTCTGTGGTTGGCCATTGTTGATGTGCAGGATGTCTTCCTACATGTCTATCTTAGCCTGTCCTTCTTTGGTTTTCTTTGTCCTGTTTGTCTTTTTACATTTTCTTATTACATGCTCTTTTTTTGACTAAACATTGGCCCCTCCTGTGTTTGTTGGTATCCTAAAAACCTTTGCTTGCCATATTAACAACCCAGGGCTGATGTTCATATTCTTTGACTATTTATACCTGTTAGTCTATTCTTGGATATTTCATCTTTTATCTCCTTGACTGGGGGGACTTGTGATCTCAGTTCTTTCTTACACCCACTCAGTGTTGGGTACTTTTGGGGATTTTCTTCTTTTGTCTCAACAGAGTTCAACCTATATTCTTTGCTTGTGAGCTATGGCATATCTGTCCCCAGGTTTTACATTTTTGTTTTCTCCATGTGTGATAGTTTTTTTTTGCTTTGGGGAACTCTGGTTTCACTGAATTATTCATTCCTTTGGGGCATGCCCTCATGTACCTCCTACAGTGGACCTTGTGGACCTAAGGTTTTATTTCCTGGGGTTCTTTATCCTCTTTTGTGAGCCCCCTCCTCAATTATTTGTCAAGGTGACTGGACCCTGCCTGCTCTACTTCCTGCATTCCCTTACTGCCTCACAAACCAGATCTTTCTCTTCATCAGTGCTTCTCTCTCTGATTGAGGTACCTTTTTTGATAAGAGCAGGAATTCCAACATTTGGATGCTGGACAGGACTTCCTCCACATTGATGTGCTTGACTTTCTCACTCTTTGTTGGGCATGCTCCCATTTCTGCCCCTCCATATGATTCACTTGTTTATGTTCCACTCAGTCTATTCCTTGATCTTTTCTTGCTTCATCTGTCCCTGTGGCTCCTGTACCATGGCTTTTTTTTGGAGTGATAACTATACACATTTGAGCCTGTTCACATCATTTGCCAGTTGCTTCCATTTCGGTGGCAGACCACCTTTCTCTGTCAGTCTGTATTGTATCAATGAAGTTGCCTCTAAACTATTGTATCTTCTGTGGGGTTCACTCTTGGTTGAAAATTTATCTTTTGGAAGCTTTTGTTACCCTTCTCAATTCCAGGCTTCCTTTCTTATGGTCCTGTGTTCCTCATTAGACTCTGGCTGTCAATTTTCTCAGCCAAGCCTAGTCTTATGTCTTTCTCTGTGCCTACTCCTTTATTTGTCTCTTCCATATAGCCTTGGATTTTCACACTATCCTACTCTTTTGGGCCTATTTTTGGTACCTATTTGACTGTCTTGTTCTGCTTGATAGTTGGATCCCCCCCCCTTTCTCTCCCTACTCTCCCCTCTCACACTTCCCTTTTTCATAGAGGGATATTATCCCTCCATTCTCACACATGGAACTTGCCTGATCTGATGCCAATCAGGCCAGACTTTCCACTTATATGGTTATTCTCATCACATTTTGTTATTTGTTCACTATATTTGTCTATCATCATTTGTAACAGGTCTTCTGTCATTGGTGTTTCTGCCATCCATTTTCTCCTGGTAGTAATTCTGTGCACCACCTTTCTGCCTTTTCTCACCTGACTATTTATTGATGGATTCTTGATCTCTGTAGCCTCTCCCTTCTGATCCATCCTAAGTTCTCCTTCGTCCTCCTCACCCAACTCTCTTGCCTGAATGAGACCTTGTTGAGATTTTGCTTGATCTCTCCTGACTTATTTCCTCCTACTGCTTTCCTTCTGGCTGTTTTATCTCCTGATTGTTTTCAGCTTCCACAGGTTGCCATTCTTCAATCGTCCTGTTGTTTTTAAGAAAAATGCATATTATTTCTCTTTCAGAGCCCCTCTTTCATTCCAAAGGATCCCACCAAGTAGCTGGTGTTGCCTCACTGGATATACTTACCAAAAATCTGCATTAAGCCAACATAACAGAAAGTATATGTACTCACTGTGAGATGAGGTGTTCCTCAAGGCCACTTGAGGTATCCTCATGGTATATTTAATTATATATATCTATTCGCTCTTTTGTACATACTGAGAGAAGTTGTGTAGGGGAAACCTTGAGAAGGTGCCCAGATCTCCATCAGTCTGGAAAGGTCTTTTACTGGAGACAGTGCAATGGATGACTGTGAAACCATATTTTAAAAGCCAGCAAGCATGAGCCCTGATGTTGGTTTTTTGTATGACAGTCCATATGTACAGTATAAACAATAGAGCAAATATAGATACATAATTATATATCACAAGAGTTCTTCATGGTCTACCACCCCAAAGGCTAGGAACTAGTAAGTAGCAAAGATTTCCAGCACTCCACTTGATAAAGGGGCGAGAAGTTGGGTAGGGGAAACCTAGAAAAGGTGCCCAGATCTCCATCAGTCCAGATGGTCTTTTACTAGATACAGTGCAATGGGTGACAGTGAATGCCAATTTTTAAAAAAAGCCAGCAAGCAAGAGCCCTGGTGCTGATTTTTTTCCTATGACAGTCCATGGAATATGTACCCCTTTATCAAGTGGAGTGCTGGAAATCTTTGCTACTTACTAGTTCCTAGCCACTGGGGTGGTGGACAATGAAGAACCCTTACCAATTGAACTTAACTGTTGGGGATAGAAAAAAACAAAAAGGATTACCAACCTAGTGAGGATATGATGACTCCATTAGTGTTGTGTGGGTCACCTCTCAGTAACATGGATACATCTCTCATACCACCTTTACCCTTTTCTTGCAGCCTGAGTCTGTACAATAGAGTTCAAATGTGCAAAAAAAATACTTGAACCAATGCTGCCCTCCTCCTGCAGATTTGGTCTATACCATAGAATCTATTCAGCTGAATTGAGGTGTGCACTCACTATACAATACTCCCCTGTATCTGCTGGTGGTGTAAGTCCTGTAGGGTTTGACTGTAGAGTTGAGATGAGCACTTTGTACAAACCTGTGATGTAATACTAACATATCCTCCCCCAACAGCTGGTATTAGCCCCATAGAGTCTGACAGTAGATTTTAGTCATACGCAAGTATCCATGTTGCATAATGTGCCCTTCTCCTGCAGCTGAAGTCTGACAGTATAGTTGAGGTGAGCACACATATATATCACATGTGCTCTTCTCCCACAGCTGGTGTCAGTCCAGTAAAGACTAATGGTAGAGTTGAGGTGAGAATACAAGATATGATTTGGATCCACCCCAGTCACACCACAGATGGTCATGTTAACATTCCACCCATCCCTGCGAGACAAATTTGACTTCTTTGCCTCTTACCTCTTTCCTGTATGGGTAAAGAATACACTCTGGTCAAAGATGAGATGCGGTCTTCCACAGATGTGCCCCTATGGAGCCCCTGCTATCAGGTGTCACACCCCATGAGCTGTGAGTATCAGTCCTCCACCTTTTCAGTGTAGGATTCTAGCTAAAACTGTGTGTGAAGGCGAGTTATTGTCTTGGAAGTTAAAATTTTTTCTTACCTTAAAATATACTTCCAATAGATATTTACCTCCACATACGTTCCCACCCACTCTCATCACTTCTGGTGCACATTTACTTACTTGTATCACCAAAATACAAAGTTCCACAAATGTAAGCACTTAGGGGGAGTTATTGCGCATGGAGATGTGTTGCCCTCTTATTGGTGGAGAGCTTTTGTAGCATCATCACACAGTAGCACAAATCATGCAAAGTTAGATGGGAGTTGCCTCAAGGCTAGTGGCATAAAAATCTCTTTGGCAGATGTGCAGAGGTGAGTATCTATTTGAAATACATTTTTAGGTAGGGGATATGTTAACTTAAGAATAATACCACATTAAAATAAGAAGGTAGAACTCGTGGTATGTTTCTCATCTATGACCTGAATATTAGGTGTAACCTATGCCTAGTACTGATATTAAAAATGAAAGGAAAATGTAAGGTGGTATTTGAATTTAAAAAAAAAAAATTCTGTTTTTCAGAAACATGACTGGTTTGGAATACATTCTTCTTCATGTGCAAGAACCAATTTTGTATGTTATCAGAAAACAGCACAGACATTCTCCTACTCAAGGTGAACATTAATTCTTTTGTGGTTTTTAGATTTAAGTGCAGTATTCTAAAAAAAAAGCCATAAAATAAAAATGATTGAAAATATTGTCAGGTGTCTTACCTGTTTCTTATATTTAATAGATAACAGTGTTGGATTCAGAAATATGTGAGCATTTAATGTGCTTAGGTTATTAACCCTCTCGCCACGGGTATCTTTTACTGCGCATGATACAAGGTTTTAGTTTCTTACATTCAAAATTTTATTAAACTACTTTTTGTTTATGTTATACCAATTAGTATAGTATAAAACCTTAGCTAATAATCCATATTTTAATAGTATATAAGTTTTAAGTTCTTAATTTTATAAGGCAATGTTTAAAAAACTCCTGAACATCCCCAAGTGTGACACATGTGACGCTCTTTCTCTAGGTATCTTCTCATCTCTATTTTAGCTACCACCCCCTGAAACTATGAAATTAAATGTAAATTACTCACTATAAAATCATCATTGCTCAGACAAACTATAACTTTTATAGCTTTCAATTTTGTTTAGTTAAAAAGAGCTATCAAATAGAAAATTAGACCCCCCTCTTGCCACGCCCACCTGTTACATCCTTTCTTTTAGGATTTGTTAATAGTTCTCTCTTACGTTTGATTATATATTACATATAACTAATTGAAAGTCAAGGTTTTCATCTATCAAATGGCGTATTGTATAATGTTATATTCTGAACAGTTAGAAATCAGTTTCACTCAGAGTAGCAATATCATTCCCATGGAACAGGTAACAACTAGTTTGGATGAATTTGTAATAACTCTTGTCACATAGTTAGAAAGCCAGAAAAATTTTGAAAGGTAAGGAAATTTGTCCACTTTTTGCATGTTATTAGTCTATATTCTTTGGTGCATTATTTAATTAAATAAAAATTATTAAGTGCATTACTATTAATACTATAAAAAATTAGGCTCAACTGTCATCAACAATCGAGAGCAAGAAAAAAGAAGATGGGATAAGTACTTTATTTCTTGTTTTTCATGTTTATTCTCTGTCTAATTATAAAAGTAACTAAAATCTAAAAATATGGACCTTTTTAAGTTATTTAAGACTAGATTAGGTAGAAT
>NW_013674786.1:0-5619 GCF_000517525.1 Limulus polyphemus
ACTCTTTGGCCATGACTTAATACAGCATGGATTACACACTCTCTTCGGCCATGACTTAATACAGCATGGATTACACACTCTCTTCGGCCATGACATAATACAGCATGGATTACACACACTCTTCGGCCATGACTTAATACAGCATGGACTACACACTTTCCTAGACCATGACTTAATACAGCATGGATTACACACTCTCTTCGGCCATGACTTAATATAGCATGAATTACACACTCTCTTCGGCCATGACTTAATACAGCATGGATTACACACTCTCTTTTACACACCTCTGACTTGGAATCCTATTTCTACACACCTCTGATTTGTAATCCTATTTTTACACACCTCTGATTTGGAATCCGAATTGGACAATTTTAAGAGGAATGTGAAAAACATTGAAGTTTACGTGATTTTTATCCCGAATGTTTTACTTATTGGATTCAAATGTTTTGTCATTTGTATGTGTTTAAACAGTGACTTTTAAAGTCTTGTACTGCATCTAAAAGTATCGTTTCAAAAAAAAAGTTGTATGAGGTGTTTCTTCAGGAAGATGACGTGTGAAACACCCACAAGATGACGTATGAAACACCCACTTCCATGTATTTATCATAACCTGAAGATACCAATCACCAAAGAGAGTGTGTAATCCATGCTGTATTAATTCATGGCCTACCTCTGATTTGTTTTCTTATTTTTACAAATCACTGACTTGGAATCCTATTTCTACACACCTCTGATTTGTAATCCTATTTCTACACACCTCTGACTTGGAATCCTATTTCTACACACCTCTGACTTGGAATCCTATTTTTACACATCTCTGATTTGTAAGTTTATTTTTACACACCTCTGACTTGGAATCCTATTTTGATGGAGAGTAGCAGTGTTACGTCTTTCTTAACGTGTATTTTCCTGATGGAGAGTAGCAGTGACACGTGTTTCTTAACGTGTATTTTCCTGATGGAGAGTAGCAGTGTTACGTGTTTCTTAACGTGTATTTTCCTAATGGAGAGTCGATGTTTGGACATAAGAAAATTTGAACTCACCCAAAACACAGGTACTAATTACTGACCAGTTGTGGTGTTGAACGAAAGGGCTCTTTTGTAAACTTGTGAGAGACAAACGATAGATTTGGAATCCTATTTTTACAACCTCTGACTTGGAATCCTATTTTTACACAGTGTCACGTGTTTCTTAACGTGTATTTTCCAGAGTAGCAGTGTCACGTGTTTCTTAACGTGTATTTTCCTGATGGAGAGTAGCCATCAGGAAAATACACGTTAAGAAACACGTGACACTGCTACTGATGGAGACAGTGTCACGTGTTTCTTAACGTGTATTTTCCTCATCTTATAGTTCATTTCAATACTTCTGTATCATCTTATAGTTCATATCAATACTTCTGTATCATCTTATGGTTCATTTCAATACTTCTGTATCATCTTATAGTTAAAATCAAAGTAAAACTACCATCATTAGCTTTTGAAAGGAGATCATATCAATACTTCTGTAAACTATAAGATGATACAGAAGTATTGAAATGAACTATAAGATGATACAGAAGTATTGAAATGAACTAGAAGATGGTACAGAAGTATTGAAATGAACTATAAGATGATACAGAAGTATTGAAATGAACTAGAAGATGGTACAGAAGTATTGATATGAACTATAAGATGGTACAGAAGTGTTGAAATGAACTATAAGATGATACAGAAGTATTGAAATGAACTAGAAGATGGTACAGAAGGATACAAATTGCTCTGTTTACTTCACTATTGAAATTTTTCTTCTGACTTGTAAAAACAAACATTTTTCGAAATTCAGATGGAATCTGTTTTTTTACTAAAATGTGTTAGTTTTTGTTGTTGTTGTTGTTAAGCACAAAGCTACGCGATGGTTTATCTGTGCTCTGCCCACTAGGGGTATGGAAACCCGATATTTTAACATAACAAACCTTCGACATATCGCTAAACTATTATGACGGGGGTTGATATAATAATAACAACAACCAAATAATACAAATTAACCGAAAAGTAGCTGATTTGTGAAAGTAATTGAATATTTACCATCGCTAATTAATTTTGAAGTAAATTAAAACATTTTATGATAAAAGGAATATCTTTCTACTTGCAAACGTTGATCATAAAACCCCTGATCCGTTAATGAGATTAAAATATTTAAAAAATTAATATTATTTCTATTATTTTGTATATTAGTTTTTACATGAATGAATTTATTGACAATTTTGAATCATTTAAAGTTAATAAGATGAGTTTATGGTAATTGTGATGAATGACGAAAAATCAAGCTGGCAAAGAGATTGGAATAGTTAACATTTTTTGATATCATTTTTTAACTCTATATTGACTTCCTGGATGTATTTTAGTTTAGAGTCTGTTAGAATAAGTATGGAAAGGTGGGAAATTAAGCAGAAAAATATCATAAAATACACTTTGATGGAAAATAAAAACAGATTTTTTAAAGAAATTTCGAACTCTCAGATTAGTTTAAAATGTCCTAAAATGATTAGATGGCCCCCCACACTCTGAGAAAAAAAAATGTAGTTATCAAATTGTAAAACTGCTTGTTTACTCCATCAAAATAATAGCAGTTGAAGTGACCCACTTTAGCCCACCCACACTGAAATCCTAAACCTTAGCGACTTAAGTAACGTTAACGTTGTGGTTTGCTGGCAGTTTTTCATCATTGGAAATTGGACTTTAAGTACCCAAAAAATTGGTGCTGCTCTTGGAGCTATTGATTCGCAATGCTACTATTCTTCCTTTCAAAAAAACTGTTATTGATGGAGATTTACTATTAAATCTAATAACATATGGCTGATGTTATATTAATGATCGTATGTTCTCACGAAACAAAGATTAAGTGTTTTTAATCTTACAATAACAACGTCACTTTAAAGTCACCAAACTCTCTCTCTTCACAATTGTTGATGTTACATCAAAGATGATGTGACTGTCCTTCTTCTGTAAACATTTGAAAACCTTTAAAACTTCTGAAGAGGTGTGACAAAACTCTGTAAATGGTATGATGAAAAAATAGCTGGACAGTAATAGACACTAACAAAGATAACTTAAAACGTCGACTGGCCCTAATATAGCCTGGTGATTAGGGAGCTCAATTCGTAATCTGCGGATCATAGGTTCGAACCCCATCACAGAAGATACTTGTCATTTTAGGCGTTATAATGTGACAGTTAATCCAATTTTTTCATTGGTGACGAGTAACCCAAAAGTTGGGAGTGGGTGGTCCCAGGGTAAACTTGTGTTATAATTCAAGAAACAAAGTAACTAACTAAGACTTCCATGGAAAATCAATAAGATCAAAACACCATAACACCGCCCACCTATCAATAAGATCAAAACATCATAACACCACCCACCTATCAATAAGATCAAAACACCATAACACCACCCACCTATCAATAAGATCAAAACATCATAACACCACCCACCTATCAATAAGATCAAAACACCATAACACCACCCACCTCTTGTATGAGCTTACAGTCAAGCGGCTTAGCGTTTGTTCTTTGAAGAAAAGAAAAATACATAAAATATAATAAGGAAAATTGTCTTTAATTACATTGATCTACGTAGGCCCAAATCAAAAGATATAAATTGATAGCAACAAAAATAAAATGCCATTGGTATTATTATAAAAAATGAAATGAACACAACGGAAGTTGTTGGCATCGATAATTCTTCCGGATTAGATGTTGTAATTCATGTTGTTGGTAGATGTATATAACAAAATTTACAGATATCTCGATGGCACTTAGCTGGTGGATATTGTATCGAATGAAGGTATGCAAAGCACTTTGATGAGAAAATTGGACTCTGGCACTCTTGCAACATGGAGGATGTTTGACTGAAGCGATGACCACACAATTATTGTCATCATAACAGAGCTCATTCCAAAATAAGGTAATGTAACATTATTCACAGAGTTACATAAAATACTGTAACACAAAGTTAGATATGGTACTATAACACTATTCACAAAGTTATATAGAGTACATTATTCACAGAGTTATATAAAATACTCTAACACAAAGCTAGATATGGTACTAGAAAGCTGTTCACAAAGTTATATAGAGTACATTATTCACAAAGCTATATATGGTACTATAACACTGTTCACAAAGTTATATAGAGTACATTATTCACAGAGTTATATAAAACAGTGTAACACAAAACTAGATATGGTACTATAACACTGTTCACAAAGTTATCTAGAGTACGTTATTCACAGAGTTATATAAAATACTCTAACACAAAGCCATATATAGTACTATAACACTGTTCACAAAGTTATATAGAGTACATTATTCACAGAGTTATATAAAATACTCTAACACAAAGCTAGATATGGTACTATAATACTGTTCACAAAGTTATATGGAGTACATTATTCACAGAGTTATATAAAACAGTGTAACACAAAAATATATATGGTACTATAACACTATTCACAAAGTTATATAGAGTACATTATTCACAGAGTTATATAAAATAAAAGCTAGATATGGTACTATAACACTGTAACACAAAGCTAGATATGGTACTATTATATACAAATAAAACAAAAAATTATACACTTTTATTAACTACTTAAAGGTACTGTTACTAACACAGTGTTAGGCCTACGTGTAGTTTATCTTTGAATTTACAATAGTAACACTACTTTTCAAAAATAGGCCTAAAACTGTGTTAGCAACAGTAGATACAGTACTGTAACATTGTTGACAAAAGCTATGCAGTCTATTGTAACATTGTTCACGAACCCCGCGTAAAAGAAAATGCTTACATGCCAATATCTACTACTAATTTGGGATGGAAAAAACATAGAGGGCCATTTTATTTTTCTATCACAAACATATTGTTACTAATCAGTTGTTCAAACAAGATCTGGTATTTTTATGATCAGTATTAATAGCATATGTTAAAGAAAAAGGATTTCCAAGTTCGATAAGAATAAGGCAACAGTAAATTATTGCAAAGACGGAATAATCACAATGTCTTTGAAGCACATCATACACACTCTACAGGATTTGGTACCTTCTGTAAACAACGGTCGCCTCAACGTGTCTAAACATGTTGTTTGGGCTGTAAAAACTCTCAATGTTGACCGGTGTAAATACACCTTTATTTGACGGCCCATAGTGTTGGAAGTTATGTGTGTGTCAACAGATTTGTTGAAGTGTTAGGTGAAGCGAAAAAAAAAGAAACTGAACTTCTGGCATTCTTGGTTTTGTTTTTTTTTTTGGTTTTTGTTTGTTGTGAATTTCGTGCAAAACTACTCAAAGGCTATCTGTGCTAGCCGTCCTTAATTTAACATCGCCATTTCTTGGGCTACTCTTTTAACAACGAATATTAGAATTAACCAACACATTATAACGTCCTCACGGCTGAAAGGGCGAGCATGTTCGTTGACGGGGTTCGAACCTGCGACCTTCAAATGGCTTTCATTGACGTTATTCAAATTCGCACAAATGATTATGATGTTATAAAGATTTGATCATGTGATATACACTAGTAATATGGGTGATTTTGATGTTATAAAGATTTGATCATGTGATATACACTAGTAATATGG
>NW_013674786.1:6270-7857 GCF_000517525.1 Limulus polyphemus
AATATAATTAGTTCATCTTAAATTCAATTACCCACAATGCATTTGTTGTTTCAACTAAATGCGTAAAGTGGTACGTTACAATATTGTTGATGTTATTACATTGGTTGTTATTAAGGTTGCTGATGTTATTACACTGGTTGTCGGTAAGGTTGTTGATGTTATTACACTGGTTGCTGGTAAGGTTGTTGATGTTATTACACTGGTTGTTAGTAAGGTTGTTGATGTTATTACACTGGTTGCTGGTAAGGTTGTTGGTGTTATTACACTGGTTGCTGGTAAGGTTGTTGATGTTATTACACTGGTTGTTGGTAAGGTTGTTGGTGTTATTACACTGGTTGTTGGTAAGGTTGTTGATGTTATTACACTGGTTGTTGGTAAGGTTGTTGATGTTATTACACTGGTTGCTGGTAACTTACAAGTTAGTTAGGGAATGTGTTAAGGGACTGCCATGACAACTGAATTGACCTAGTGTAAAATAAATGAATATCGTACATTATAAATATATTCTCAGAATTGCTATTATTTTGTGTTGATAATGACTTTTTAATAAACCAACCTACTTTCCATAATCTAACAATGTCATAGTTGTTAATTATATATTTTGATTCACAACTTTAAATTATACCGCCAAATTTTCACAAATATGCTCCTTTGAGTAATATAACCCGGGTTATCTTTACCCACTTCGAATCTCCCAGTTGTTTAGCGGTAAAGTCACAGACTTATAACAGCAAAATCTGGGGTTCGATTCCCATGGTGTACAGAGCGAGATAGACAATTGTGTAGCTTGGAGCCAAGCCAAAATGGCAGACTTTTAACCCTCCGAATTTTGGCCTAAAGTGTTATATCTTAAACGTTGGTGCAGTTGGTATAAAATTCAAAGTTATATTAATTAAGGAAAACGTCTGCACGAGTGTTAAATGTTTATCATTTTAAAGTCATATTGTTTGTTAATAATCCAATGATGTAAAAAGTTATATAATTGTTCCTCTATGTGTTAACTTCAATTAAAAATGCGTATTTCGGGGTCTCCGTTTTCATTCTTAAACTATATATTATAAAACTTTAAAATCTGAAGTTGACTAAAGACCACAACACCAACAAAAATCTCAACTTTATAATCTAATTATTATATTTCATTCTAAAAGATTCTCACAAAGCCATTCTTCGTATTTTCTATGATACATTTCTTAAATCTTTTTTAGTATAAAAATTAAATCTTCTTCACAATACATTGCTATACAATAGGCTATGTGTACTGTGCCCACCACGGGAACATAACCCAGGATTTTACCTTTATAAGCTCTCAAGTTTACCGTTATTTTAACGGGGTACAAAGGTCAAACAATTCTACACTCATAAACTTTTTAGCAAGTTAAATATTTTAAAGTACAAATAGACGTTAAAACTAAATAATAGTAATAAATTGTACTAGAAAAATAAGTGTTAAAATTAGCTCACGTCCGTAGGACAAAAAAGAAACCGTTGTTAAAACCAAATAATAATAATAAATTGTATTAAAAATAAGTGTTAAAATTAGCTCACGTCCGTAGGACAAAAAAGAAACCGTTGTTAAAACCAAATAAT